>NC_037680.1:74199463-74259125 GCF_003255815.1 Theropithecus gelada | reverse complement strand
TATAAGGAGTAAGGAAAGGATCCAGTTTCAGCTTTCTACTTATGGCTAGCCAATTTTCCCAGCACCATTTATTAAATAGGGAATCCTTTCCCCATTTCTTGTTTTTGTCAGGTTTAAGAATGTTGAATATTGCCCCCCCTATTATCTTCTGGCTTGCAGGGTTTCTGCAGAGAGATCCGCTGTTAATCTGATGGGCTTCCCTTTGTGGGTAACCCGACCTTTCTCGGGGTTGCTCTTCTCGAGGTGTATCTTTGTGGTGTTCTCTGTATTTCATGAATTTTAATGTTGGCCTGTCTTTCTAGGTTGGGGAAGTTCTCTTGGATAATATCCTGAAGAGTGTTTTCCAACTTGGTTCCATTCTCCCCATCACTTTCAGGTACACCAATCAAATGTAGGTTTGGTCTTTTCACATAGTCCCATATTTATTGGAGGCTTTGTTCATTCCTTTTCATTCTTGTTTCTCTAATCTTGTCTTCACGCTTTATTTAATTAAGTCAATCTTCAATCTCTGATATCCTTTCTGCTGCTTGATCTATTCGGCTAGTGATACTTTTGATGCTTCACAAAGTTCTCATGCTGTGTTTTTCAGCTCCATCAGTTCATTTATGTTCTTCTCTAAACTGGTTATTCTAGTTAGTAATCCCTCTAACCTTTTTTCAAGGTTCTTAGCTTCCTTACATTGGGTTAGAACATATAGAACATGCTCCTTTAGCTCGAAGGAGTTTGTTATTATGCACCTTCTGAAGCCTACTTCTGTGAATTCATCAAATTCATTCTCCATCCAGTTTTGTTCCCTTGCTCGCCAGGAGTTGTGATCCTTTGGAGGAGAAGAAGCATTCTGGTTTTTGGAATTTGCAGCCTTTTTGCACTGGTTTTTCCTCATCTTTGTGGATTTATCTACCTTGGGTCTTTGATGTTGGTGACCTTCACATGGGGTTTCTGTGTAGACGTCCCTTTTGTTGATGTTGATGCTATTTCTTTCTGTTTCTTAGTTCTCCTTCTAACAGTCAGGCCCCTCTGCTGCAGGTCTGCTGCAGTTTGCTGAAGGTCCACTCCAGACCGTTTCCCTGGGTATCACCAGTGGAGGCTGCAGAACAGCAAAGATTGCTGCCTGTTCCTTCCTCTGGAAGCTTCATCCCAGAAGGGGACCTACCAGATACCAGCCAGAGCTCTCCTGTATGAGGTGTCTGTCAACCCCTGCTGGGAGGTGTCTCCCAGTCAGGAGGCACAAGAGTCAGGGACCCACTTGAGGTGGCAGTCTGTCCCTTAGCAGAGCTCGAACGCTGTGCTGGGAGATCTGCTGCTCTCTTCAGAGCCTGCAGGCATGAACGTTTAACTCTGCTGAAGCTGCACCCACAGCCACCCCTTCCTCCAGGTGCTCTGTCCCAGGGAGATGGCAGTTTTATCTATAAGTCCCTGACTGTGGCTGCTGCCTTTCTTTCAGAGATGCCCTGCCCAGAGAGGAGGAATCTCAAGAGACAGTCTAGCTACAGTGGCTTTGCCGAGCTGTGGCGGGCTCCACCCAATTCAAACTTCCTGGTGGCTTTGTTTACACTGTGAGGAGAAAACCACCTACTCAAGCCTCAGTAATGGCGGACACCCCTCTTCCCATCAAGCTCAAGTATCCCAGATTGACTTCAGACCGTTGTGCTGCTAGTGAGAATTTCAAGCCAGTGGATCTTAGCTTGGTGGGATCTGTGGGGGTGAGATCCACTGAGCTAGACCACTTGGCTCCCTGGCTTCAGCCCCCTTTCCAGGGGAGTGAACAGTTCAGTCTTGCTGGCATTCCAAGCACCACTGGGGTATGAAAAAAAACTCCTGCAGCTAGCTCGGTGTCTGCCCAAGTGGCCACCCAATTTTGTGCTTGAAACCCAGGGTCCTGGTGGTGTAGGCACCTGAGGGAATCTCCTGGTCTGTGGGTTGCCAAGACCATGGGAAAAGCATAATATCTGGGCCAGAATGCACCATTCCTCATGGCACAGTCCCTCACAGCTTCACATGGCTAGAGGAGGGAGTTCCCTGACCCCTTGTGCTTCCTGGGTAAGGCAATGCCCCACCCTGCTTTGGCTCGCCCTCTGTGGACTGCACACACTGTCAAACCAGTCCCAATGAGATGAGCTGGGTACCTCATTTGGAAATGCAGAAATCATCCACCTTCTGTGTTGATCTCACTGGGAGCTGCAGACCAGAGCTTTTCCTATTTAGCAATCTTGCCAGCCACCCACCATAACTTTTTAATGGCCTTCAATGTCACACCCATTCTGTTGGTTTCCAACAAATTCTATAATTTTAATATAGAATTCAAAAGACTTTAAAATCATAGACATTTCAGTTGTATGATTGTTATAGTGAGAAATTTCAAGAACATTTGAAGCTAAAGATTAAAATAATAATAAAGATTTAAAATTTTTTTTAAAAGCATTACCATAATTGATACTTTTATACCACTTATTATCATCTCGTTAGACTCTTTCACAGTATTTTTTAAATAAAAAATGTAGATTAAAGAACAAAAATTCTGAAAGACATTGATCCACATATGGCTATAATCCAATATAAAAATGTTTAATTAAATTAATTAATTAGTAAATAAGTCCCTATCATCTTTCTAAATAGTTCCTAGTCTACTTTTTCTATTATTTAATCAAAGTGTTGTTCTTTCCTCTTGAATGTTCCAAATTGGAATTACATTGGATGTTCCTATGAGGAAAGTTTCCATTAAAGCAGAAAAGGTGGCAATGTGTTTTTAAAAATCAAGCTACGTCATTTTAACCATTCTCAAAAGCATATTTTTAACTAATGGGGCTTATGATGTGATGTTTTCATCTTTCTATTTAAGAGGTTCCAGTTTTGTGACTGTTAGATTTCATTTATTTATACTTATAAATGAGTGAATGTAGATCATGAATTATTACAAGATCTCATATGTAATCCCTGCCTAATTATTAATGAGGGCTAAGTCATAAAAGGCAACCAGTGTCACTCATGGGAAAAAAAAACATGTCCCACAGCATGCAAAGAGCACTGGATGATTGATGGCTACAGCAGAAGAGACCGAAGCCAGCCAAGCTAAAGAAACAACCAAAGCAATGTGCTCCTACAAACTATGGTTGCTTCCCAGTTGCATAGCACAAACACAGCAATTCAGCCTTAACAAGAAAATGAAAGGCAAATCACTACTAATCATAAAGCAAACAAAAATATTTGGTTAAACTAACGAATACTACTTAAAATAGAACAGCAAAAATCTACATGTTTTTTGAAAATTCTCATCAAAAATGCCTCTTTTAAAAAGAAAAAACATTAATTTATTAAATAAGTTAATTTCTAATGTAAAATTTAAAAATGGATCTTAATAATTTTAATGATGCACAATTTCAACATAATACAGTATGAAATAGTGTATAACGTTGCAATTGAATTACTTTTAATTTCACTAACACAAACACCAATATGAGAGGTGGTGATAGGGCACAGCTCTTAAAGCTAACTCTCTAAGTTCAGGTACTAGCTTCAAACATGATTTGCTAGCTGGGTAACCAAGATACTCTTTATTTGATTCTGGAGGAACTTAGGGAAGAAATTCTGTTTCATCAGAAAAATCTGTTTCTTTACTATTACCTATAGTCTACCCAATCACGTACAGCTAGAGTTGCCAGATTTAACAAATAAAAATACAGGATGCTCAGTTAAATTTGAATTTTAGATAAACAATAAATAATTTTGCCTAAATTATACCAAAAACTTATGTGCTGTTTATCTGGAATGCAAATTTGACTGCATGCCTTGTATTTTGTCTGGCAACCACCTACAGCACCTCTGCTAATACTATACTTACTATTTTTCATTATTTTGAGTAAGCACACCATAACAATAGCATCATAAATCATGCTTTGTGCTATACGGCATGTAATTACACAATCATCTGGCAGCCTGTGTAAAGAACTGCAATGGATTCAGTAGGATTCCTAACTTTTGAAAGAAAGTAGTAACCATTTATGGAATTGTTTTAAGACAGTTAAAGACATTCTGCTTCAATCTGTTCTAGATGTGCTTCCTAAGGGGACATAACAGCTTTTAGTATTTGCTTTTACCCAAATGGCAATGATTGGGATATTCAATTATGGATTTATGTATACAATTATAAAATTGATCACAGCAATCAATTTTCTGCCCACATAAGCACATTTCACATCACTATATGGATGCTTTTACAAAAGTTCCTATGACATTGCAAAGTTACAACTTTTAAAAGATTTGTTCTAAACTTCAAAATCAGCATTACCGAATATTTTTTCAGAATCCACACTTGATTGTTAAATTACAATAATCCAAGCATAAGAATTTTTAAATCCTATGTCAAATAACAATTCTGTAATCGAATATAGATATTGAATCAGCAAAAAATCAAAACTTTGACTACAATTTAAAATCACAAAGACACTAAATAAAATGTTTTGTGCTTTTTTACTGTTAGTAAAACAAGTTTTGAACTCAAAGGTGATTTTGATCATCAAAACGTCTCAATAATATAAATTTTCTATGTGGCATTTATACTATTTCAAAGCAATTTGACAACAGTTATCAGGTGAACCTACCAATCTCTTGCAAATTGTTTTATAAATAAAGCACAATTAATATAAACACCAGTGGAATACTGATATTTACAAAAGATCTATATACTCCAAACTAATGAAAATGAATCTTCTAACCCAAATTATAAAAACACAATAGAAAAACTATAATGACAAACTTTTTTTATTCATCTCTAAAACATGACCTAAATGATTCATTCTCAAGTTATCAATAGTACTTGTAATACTAGACAAAAAAAGTTAGCAAAATTAAATTTTATTTTATCTCTTATAAAAAACATCTTTGCTAATCTGTGAGAGTAACAGAAACATAGACTCTTGACCATGTGAAGATAAAGATCAGTAAGCTAAAACAGAAAACAGTTACATTCCCTGTGAGTCATCATATTCCATTGACTAAAAATCACAATTTAAGGAAATTCTGCAGCCAACTAAACACTTAACAACAGTGCTATGACCATTTGGGGGACTTTGGAAAACAATGTAAATCTTGAAGAGCGAATATCTGGCAACTTTTCTAAACAAGATCATAATCTCAGGAAACTATAAATTTAAGATCCGACAGAGTACTTTTTTAATGCTACACTGAATTAGTTTTCAAAACCAACCCAAAAATATGTTTTTCAAAAGTTTAATGGATTTAATTATTTTCTTAACCTTTATTGTGATATTCACTTTGTTGCCAACACCTACATTATATCCACTTGTCGACTCTAAGCTTCTCTCCCTTCCAATCTCCCTTAATGCTCCTAAAAACATTTTTCCCAGCTGTGCCAGTTTCCAAGAAGGCACGTTTAGAAAAATAAGCATAGCCAACATATATTGAGCAACCATGAGCAGGGCATTATGCCTATATATATATATATATATATATATATGCATATATACACAGTGTCATCTCTTAGACTGGAATGTGAGAAGTAGGAAGTGGTAGGAATTGAAGCTGGAAAAAAAAGCAGGCTCCACATTGCACTGGGCCTCCTGAACCATGTAAAGGGATTTGTACGTTATTCCTAGGACAATGAGAAGTCATCAAAAAGTTTTAAGGAAGAAAATGATGCAGTTGGATTTGCCACTTAGAAATAATACTCTAGCTACTACTCTGGAGAAGAAAATGGTTGGAGGCAGAACTACCATGTGGGAAGATGCCACAGTGATACAGGCCAAGCTAGTGGCCTGAACTAGCGTAGCAGTGAGAACTATTTAGGAGGTAGACCCAAGAGAACATGGTGATATATTGGATATGATAGAAGAGGGGAAAAAGGAGCCAAAGATGACATCCAGATTGCCAGCAAGGGCAACTGAGGATAGTGGTGCTATTCATGAGATGAAAAACAGAGAAGGAAAAATCTAGGAACTTGAAAATATCCAGCAAACAGATATCCAGGCCTGGGTATATTCACTCATTCAATAAACATTTTTAAGCACCTGGCTTGGAGCTCAGCTCTATACTGTACTTCTGTTACAGCACCTATATTCTATTTGGGCTTATAGTTTTAATACATTGGGTATAATGTATATCTGCCTCACCTTCAAATCTCTATATTACAAATATAGTCTTGTCATGAATGCTAGAAGCATCAATGAACACATGAATGACTAAATCAGTAACTTTGCCAAAAAGTAACTTTGCCAAATGTATTATAGTGTAGAAAGAATTGATTAGCATTGTCAAAAAGGCTGTTAGTAGAGTTAAATTTCAGTGGCCTTGGATCCACAACAGAGATACTAAGCATACATTTAAAGATTTAACATAAAACATTAAATAGTAAGAGAAAAGGTCCACATTCTTCCTCACCCTCACGTATAAATCAATTATATATCAACTCAATTTTCAATATTTGAAGGAAAGAGTCAAAATCTATCAGAACTAAGAAATTCCTTTATATATAATTACCTAAAGAACACTGTTTTCATTTTAGTTGTATCTCACAGGATGAAGTGTAGGTAGATGATAGGCCATCCATGCTAGACGTGGTCCATATTCACAAACATTCACTTACGCTATTGTGAACAAGGTAGCTCAAGAAAACAGATGGTAGTCTGACTAAAGACATGTCATATGTGGTTTGATTAAGAGATAGTGGCAGCCGATAGGACTGCTTCTCATACACTAGTCCACTGCTGTTGTGAGGCTCAGTGAAAAGCCTCCCAGAAGGAAATACTGGCACCTACGACTGCTAGGAAAGTACACAGACTGTGTCGTAAAATTTTTTAGAGAATTACCAACTTTTCATTAGTAGCCAATGGGCGGTGTTTTTATTAGAGGAACTGCTAGAAAATGGATGGTCAAGTCCTTTTTTTAGGCACAGCCTAAAATATTTCTAAAATATGTAACAGATATACTACATTATTCACCTGCAAGCCTTATGGCAAACTTGTGGGATAGGCATTAAAATTCCCATTTTACCAATGAAGAAACTGAGCTCAGAAAAACTTTTAAACTTGCTCATGATCACACAGTTAGAAAGTAGCAAAAATGAGATTCCAGGATCCCAGATCAAATTCTCAAATCTGTGTCCTCTTACCTGCCCACACTGTCTCTCAAAGACTTAAGTTCCTGTTAAGGAAAGCAGTAAGATAGTCATTACTTATTTAAGGCCCCTGCCTTTACAGATCATCGTTTTGGACAACAAATTGTTGTCCTGGCTTTTAAGGAATTTACAGTCTAACAAGGAAGACAGATTCTTACACAAACAAGCTGAATAGCTGAGTATGAGTCAGACATGACTTTTTTTTTTTTTTTTTTTGAGATGGGGTCTCACTCTGTTGGCCAGGCTGGAGTGCAGTGGCACAATCACAGCTTACTGCAGCCTCAACCTCCTGAGCTCAAGCAATCCTCCCATCTCAGCATCCAGAGTAAACCTAGCATTGGTAGACTACATTAACTCAGGGCAAGATTCCCTTAAGGAAGGTAGAAGAGAATGAGTTGTCTTGGTTTAGTTTGGGTGGGAGATGGGAGATAAATCAAGTACATGCTTAACACTTAGTAGGAGCTACAGAGGATGCAAGGAAAGTCTTAAACGTGGTCCCTTTCTTCATAGAGTTGGTAGGAGACACTGTAATTTCCCAGTGTTTATAGGACAGTTTCTAACTTATTTCATCCTGTGAAAACCAAGGTTATAGCTGATTCGCTAAGAGAATACTGCCTATGCCTTCTACTGAAAGAGCTTATAGCCTTAAAACTTCCAGGAACGCTGGCTCCGTTTTACTGTCATGCTAGGACTGGGTCCAGTGTCATATGGCAGCTGAATTTCAGAGTGAATCCATGATTGGCTTGCACAAAGATTACAGCCAAAATTCCAATTATTTCAGAATGCTTTTGTAAAGAAAGCTATGTTTAAATCTAATAGGAATAAAGAAAGAAGTAGAAGAATGTTATATTCATTATATCCTCCTCCACCCACTGACTTGTGTCTTACCCACAAGAACCTGGCAGGTGACAAACACCTAAGACAAAAAACCAGAGGCACCTCTGATTTTCAGCATGCTTGGTCAAAAAGCCTGTACGGAAAAAAAAAGGAAATATTACTCCCTTAACCAAATTATTACTTATAATAAAATGAGTAATAGCTGCCAATTTTATGGTTCACCTCTTTCCTTAATTTTAAGGTTTTATTTTAAGACCAGTCATTACTTATTTAAGGCCCCTGCCTTTACAGATCATCGTTTTGGACAACAAATTGTTGTCCTGGCTTTTAAGGAATTTACAGTCTAACAAGGAAGACAGATTCTTACACAAACAAGCTGAATAGCTGAGTATGAGTCAGACATGACTTTTTTTTTTTTTTTTTTGAGATGGGGTCTCACTCTGTTGGCCAGGCTGGAGTGCAGTGGCACAATCACAGCTCACTGCAGCCTCAACCTCCTGAGCTCAAGCAATCCTCCCATCTCAGCATCCAGAGTAAATGGGGCTATAGGCATGCACCACCACACCAGGCTAATTTTTGTATTTTTTGTACAGATGCGGTCTCACTATGTTGCCCAGGCTGGTCTTGAGGTCCTGGGCTAAAGTAATGCTCCCACCTCAGCTCCCCAAAGTGCTTGGATTACAGACTGATTTTTTAAATACTTAAGTTTTCATTCACGTTTTGTATATAGTACAAATTTTACCAAAATGGCCATAATTCCAGGGTTAAAAAAAAAAAAAAAAAAAGAGTATGAAGTCATCAGCTATAAGAGGCCTTTTGCTCAGTAAAAAGCAAAATTCAAAGATGTCATTGAATTGTAAGGTGCAATCAGTTTGGATAAATTAAGAAAGTTATTCTAACAGATGCCTTCACAAAGTTTTAGGTGTCTCTTAAGTCTTAGTTTGTGTCAAGATGGGAATTATAGGGACTTTTCTAAAATTTCAATCAACTTGAAGCAAGGAAAAAAAACCATTATATATTGTTCATTAATATGAAATTTTAGATAAAAGAATGATCAAAATCAAGGACAGAATATAGTGTCAAATTCTGTAAGTACTTAAAAATCATTTACTGAATTAAATCGAGCTATGCTAAATTCATACATAGCTCATTCTTTTACTCTAGAATTTGAGGAAAGCAGAGACCACTTTTAAACAAACTTGACCCTTTAGTAAAAATTGTGCTTTTGTTTGTCAAGAAGGAACAGAGTGAGTGACAATTACACATACTGAAGGGTGGTTTACAAAACTTCTTTGGAAGAAATTTGAAGCATAAAAAAAGTACTTACTATATCAACTCAAATCAAAGTTTCTAGGTATTTTTCTTTATAACACTGCAAGAAATTAGAGAAAACCAATGATGACCAATATGAGACACTGGAACTGCCCCATCTACCAGAAAGATGACCATCACAACTCCAATCTGGTTAGATATGGCAATCAAAAGACAAGGTTTGCTCCATGACTCAAACATACCATTTTATTCAAAGCCCTCTATGATCAGTCTTAAGAATTACTATTTCTTTATTTCTTCATATCTGAGAAGTCCTGACAATCCTTTCAAAACTAGCCTCAGATTTTATTTTCTGATTTCCAAATAATAATAATTAACATTCATTGACTATCTACCTTGTATCAACCACTTAGGTAAGCACTCTACATTAATCCTCTCATTTAAATCCTCCCAAAAACCACCGACCATATATATAGAGAGAGAGAGACAATCAGTATTCCAATTCTGGCAGTCCAATTCTAGGGCCTTTTTATGGTAGTACTATACCACCTCTTAGATCTAGCACTTAATTCTAGAAACTTCTAGCCATTCTCCTAATCCCTAATTTATTTCTATTGTTTCACATAGTTATTAATAAAATCATCTTTAAGCTGGGTGCAGTGGTGCATGCCTATAATCCCACCACTTTGGGAGGCCAAGACAGGAGGATCACTTGAGCCCAGGAGTTCAAGACCAGCCTGGACAACATAGCGAGAGCCCATCTCTTAAAAGGGAAAATAGAAAATCATTGTAACTGAATTTTTACCTATGATTTTTACGTATAATTGCTTCCCTATTGAAGAAAAGTACAATAGTTTTATACATCATATTAAATTGACTCCAGCTGCCATATCAAGCCTACCTTTGGTGAACTCACCATATCCTCTCAAATTCAGGAGCATAGTGTCTCACACTATGGTGGACCACAGTGCATCTGGCATAGCAACCAGTGTTGAGGTCTAGGAACACCATTTCAAATGAAACACTGACAAATCAGAACATGCCACTTACTGTGTGAATCTGGGCAAATACTTAACCTGCCTGTGCCTCAGTTTCCTCATCCATGAAATGGGGCAGAGAGTCCTTATTTCATAAGACTAGTAAGAATTGGTATGAGTTAACACATGTAAAGTGCTTAGAACAGTGTCTGCAACATGGTAAGCACCCAATAAATGTCAGGGGTTATTTATTATAGTGGGAATGTGGGAGGAGACACCCACGTAACTCCCTTCAAATATGTCAAGAGCTGTCATGTGAGAACTTAAACTTACTCTTTATAGCTCCTGAAGGTAGAAATAGGACTGCCTAAGAAAAGTGTCAGAGAATAACTTGATTTGGGCTCAATATAAGAATTTTTTCAAACAACAAAAGCAGACTGAAAATGAAATTGGCTCCCTAGTAAGGGAAGCAACACCCTGCTGACTGGAAGCAAATTCTGCACATCTAGAAGGGTTCCTGCCCTAGTGTGGTTAACTGAAAAATGACCTCCAAAGGCTCTCCTAAAAGTTCACCACAGGATCTTTCAGACAGCGTGTGGCACACAACAGTTACTCAAGGCATCCTAAATTGTTCTTGCTTGGAGTTTATCTATGATTCACATATGGTATACATTTGAAAGTCAGAATAAAAAGTGCAGTCCATCTCTGTGAGACATCATTTTGAAGCTAACTGGCTCATACAGATATTGAAACAGACCCCAGTATCACACATGTTCTGGTCAATTTTCCTAACCAGGTTAAACAATGTGAACCCAAAAACAGAATAATGTCTGATTCCCTCCTATTACAAAACACTTTGGTCCCTTCTCCAAATTAAGAATATGTCCCGTGACTAACTGTTTTAACCTCCACAAAAACTTACAGTCTCCTCTTGCTCATTTCACTAATAAGAATCTCCTAATCTTTACCTAAGCACATGGCCACCCAGATAAAGACTACATTTTCCAGCCTTCTTTGCAGCTGGGTATGGCATATGACCAATGGGCCAATGGGCCAGTGGGATATGAACAGAAGTGGCTTGTGCAACTTACAGGTCACTTCCTTAAAAAGAAGCTAATCACCCTCCACTTTCCTCATCCCCCTTCTTACAAAATAGAAGGCAAATGTGGTGATAGGCCTTTTTCATCAAAGGGACAAGTCAACATCTTAAGCGGTGACCCAAAAAGAAGACCAAAAAATCTGGATCCCTGAATGACTTTATGGAGCAGAGACACCCACCTAATTTGTAATAACCTGCTTAATGTTACTTATTAAAGAAATAAACTATCTTGTTTGAGTCACTATGTGTAGGGATCTCTTTGTTAGAGCAACATAGCCTCCCATCAAATGAAAGTATTTATAAATATGGAGAGTGGACCTCTTCACTCCAAAAGTTCAGAAGTTCATGTATAAATATTTTCACCTAAATTCCCCCTTTAAAAAAGATTTTTATAGTGAAATTTTAAGTTCAGATGTAGATCAAGCCAACTATCTCCTCCAAAGCAAACAATAATTTGGAGGGCTGAGTACCACCACCAGTGATATACTTCTTGAACACTGAAAACAGAATAAACTATTCTAAAGGAGAAGACCCAAATGATCGGGGGAAAAAAGAGCACTCGAAGAAAACTACAAAGACAGTCCTTGTGGGTTATAGCACGGTGATCCTTATAGGAATAAGATAAATAATCCACCTTAACCATCTACTTGATCTTTAAAATGTTTAAGCCATTTTCAAATGTAAGACCTAAATATCAAAATTTAAACCATTAATAAGAATACAGAAAGGTTTAGAACGTAATCAGATAAACACAATTAAGCTTTAATATCCCTACGAAGCCTCAGAGCAATGTTTTTGTAGCTTGTAAAAAAGCAAATTCTTTAAAAGATAGTAAGGTATTAGGCACAGTGGGTAAAGAACTTAAATCACAGTTTTGCTTTCTCCAAATTTTTCTTGAAGAAGTTCAGAAGAGCAAAAATATCCACTTCAGAATTTTCATTTTATGTAAATAAATACCTAATATCTACATCTACAGAGTTTAAATTTTTGATTTCAACTTTTTTATCTTATTTAATGCCACTAAGCCCACTATATTCTCAGTTGATCCTAATGTCAGCAGAAAGTATTGCTTTTCTCTTCTGGCTTTTAACAGGCTTTATGCAACGAAAAACATTCCGTAACCTGGTCTTGTTATCCATGAAACCAGATTGCAACTGATTCCCTATGATGTGAGCTTACATGGAAATCACACTTTGATATAAGCAGTGCTAAGAAAACTGGGCTTTGTTCTTATTTTAATATCTTACACTACCATACAGGCTGGCATACATACCCCATTACACTGACAATGCATAGAGGAACACAATAAATGACTCTAGAACTATAAGATAATAAATCTGTGCTGTTTTAAGCCACTAAGTTTGTAGCAACTTGTTACAGCACAACAGAAACTAATACTTGGGGTTGCTGACATGTAAGTTTTGAAGAGCGAGAAGCCCAATCCCCAGCCCTAGGAGTTGTGCCAAAACAATTACTTCAGATCCATTGCTTTTTCTTAGATCCTTCCTACTTCCAACTTAAATGAAATAACATATATGCACCTAACTCAATAAATGGTGGTTGTTTTTATTGCAAAACTAGCCAGGGTTGAACCACCTTAACTTTTGTTTTTCTGCTCAAGTCCATTCCAGCCAGATGAATATATTCTGAAATCATTGCTTGTTTTTCAGGTTGCAGGTTTGGAAGATAAAAGAAAATGAAGAGTAAAAATATGCCTTCCCCCAACCCTACTACACACACACACACACACACACACACACACGCATAACAGTGAGCCTTGGCTTCCTCATCTGTAAGGCAGAAGTGATAATGATAGCTACAGGTCTTCCCAGACTGTTACAAGAAGTGAAGCTATTGTAAGATCTTGACAATGGTATGCTCATTATCATTCTATAACATGAACGCTTGAAAGAAACCTCCACTACCTATCCCTGGTATCATAAACAGTTTTAATTACATTATCTAATTATCACAAATAATCTCATTTTAATGATTCTCTGAAAGAATGGGAGGATGGTAGACAGCTGGCTTAGTAAAATGAAAGGGTAGAATTGGAAAATGGTCTCTAAGCTCCCATTCAGCTCTCCAATTCTATAATAATGTAATTGAATAATTAAACAATCTCAAGTTGTGGTATAAACATTTTTTTCCCTAACTACCCATTCTCAGATCCTCTTTGTCTCTGTGTACTCCAGTTATTACTGATAGCCTACTCAGATTCCATAGTGTGTCATTCTCTTTCCATTATCAGAAGGGTTCTTTTGAGTCCTTATTCAGTCTTGTTCATTTTAAAACTTCAATTTCATGTTTAATTCAAGGTCTTCTCTACTTCACAGCCCCCACGGCAAGCTAGAATGGTGGATTTAGTGGCTAGGGCTGGGGATGGGTCTACTCTACCCACTTCTCCCTTTCTCTTCCCTGCTACATTTCCTTTCTAGGCTTGAGCTGGAGGATGAATAAACGAAGCCAAAGTCCCTCCATAGGATGGCCCCATAGGGATGTTGCAGGCCCCACTGGATTGGTTTTCTCTACTCCTCACATTAACACTGAACTGACCACTGGTTCTCTCCAAATGCTGACTTTTGGAGAGAACCAAAATCAGCATTGGCATCCAAATGCTGACTCTTTTGGGGTTGCTTATTCCCCATAGTGCCCTTCTTCCTCACACATTTATTATACTGGTGTGGGAGATTTGGCGTGAACATTGACCTTTTCCCTCCCACCTCTCACCAGCTCCCGTTCCAGCCTTTTGTTACCAGGGTCCCTTCACCCAAGAAACCTCTTTGGGTGGGGCAGCAGCAAGAGGACTGGATGTCTTCTAGTGTCCTCTTTCTCCACAAACAGGAGAGCATCTGCTCTGATGGTCCAGTAACTCAATGTCTTTCAAAAAAAGACAGATAGGCACCAGTCCAAACTTACAGGGAGACTTGGTGGAGAAGGAGACAGTTAAATGCCACCACCATTACCAGTCCAATCTTACACTCAAGAGTTATCTCTTTGCCTGGTGCAGTGGCATGTGCTGTAGTCCTAGCTACTCGGAAGGTTGAATCAGGAGGACTGCTTGAAGCCAGGAGTTCAAGTTCAACCTGGGCAACATAGTGAGACACCATCTCAAAAAAAACAAAACAGAATCATCACTTGAGTCCTTTCTCAACCTCAGTAAGGGTCATTATCTCTTCACCCTACAATGAGGTAAGTGGAAGGAATAGGCTCTCTTCAGGAACCATAGCTCCGCCTCCCCACAACCTCTAAGTCTACTTTCTCCCTTCCAGTCATTCCCTTACTCAGCCTCGGGAAAAGGGTTTGGGCAAAGAAATAGTGAAGGTGGAGGGGCGGAGCAAGATGGCCGAATAGGAACAGCTCCAGTCTCCAACTCCCAGCACGAGCGACACAGAAGACCGGTGATTTCTGCATTTTCGACTGAGCCTCTGCTGCTGATACCCAGGCAAACAGGGTCTGGAGTGGACCTCAAGCAATCTCCAACAGACCTACAGCTGAGGGTCCTGACTGTTAGAAGGAAAACTATCAAACAGGAAGGACACCTACACCAAACCCCATCAGTACGTCACCATCATCAAAGACCAGAGGCAGATAAAACCACAAAGATGGGGAAAAAGCAGGGCAGAAAAGCTGGAAATTCAAAAAATAAGAGTGCATCTCCCCCGGCAAAGGAGCGCAGCTCATCGCCAGCAACGGATCAAAGCTGGACGGAGAATGACTTTGACGAGATGAGAGAAGAAGGCTTCAGTCCATCAAACTTCTCAGAGCTAAAGGAGGAATTATGTACCCAGCGCAAAGAAACTAAAAATCTTGAAAAAAAGTGGAAGAATTGATGGCTAGAGTAATTAATGCAGAGAAGGTCATAAACGAAATGAAAGAGATGAAAACCATGACACAAGAAATACGTGACAAATGCACAAGCTTCAGTAACCGACTCGATCAACTGGAAGAAAGAGTATCAGCGATTGAGGATCAAATGAATGAAATGAAGCGAGAAGAGAAATCAAAAGAAAAAAGAAGAAGAAGAAATGAACAAAGCCTGCAAGAAGTATGGGATTATGTAAAAAGACCAAATCTACGTCTGATTGGGGTGCCTGAAAGTGAGGGGGAAAATGGAACCAAGTTGGAAAACACTCTTCAGGATATCATCCAGGAGAACTTCCCCAACCTAGTAGGGCAGGCCAACATTCAAATCCAGGAAATACAGAGAACGCCACAAAGATACTCCTTGAGAAGAGCAACTCCAAGACACATAATTGCCAGATTCACCAAAGTTGAAATGAAGGAAAAAATCTTAAGGGCAGCCAGAGAGAAAGGTCGGGTTACCCACAAAGGGAAGCCCATCAGACTAACAGCAGATCTCTCGGCAGAAACTCTACAAGCCAGAAGGGAGTGGGGGCCAATATTCAACATTCTTAAAGAAAAGAATTTTAAACCCAGAATTTCATATCCAGCCAAACTAAGTTTCATAAGTGAAGGAGAAATAAAATCCTTTACAGATAAGCAAATGCTTAGAGATTTTGTCACCACTAGGCCTGCCTTACAAGAGACCCTGAAGGAAGCACTAAACATGGAAAGGAAAAACCGGTACCAGCCATTGCAAAAACATGCCAAAATGTAAAGACCATCGAAGCTAGGAAGAAACTGTATCAACTAATGAGCAAAATAACCAGTTAATATCATAATGGCAGGATCAAGTTCACACATAACAATATTAATCTTAAATGTAAATGGACTAAATGCTCCAATTAAAAGACACAGACTGGCAAACTGGATAAAGAGTCAAGACCCATCAGTCTGCTGTATTCAGGAGACTCATCTCACATGCAGAGACATACATAGGCTCAAAATAAACGAATGGAGGAAGATTTACCAAGCAAATGGAGAACAAAAAAAAGCAGGGGTTGCAATACTAGTCTCTGATAAAACAGACTTTAAACCATCAAAGATCAAAAGAGACAAAGAAGGCCATTACATAATGGTAAAGGGATCAATTCAACAGGAAGAGCTAACTATCCTAAATATATATGCACCCAATACAGGAGCACCCAGATTCATAAGGCAAAGCCTTAGAGACTTACAAAGAGACTTAGACTCCCATACAATAATAATGGGAGACTTCAACACTCCACTGTCAACATTAGACAGATCAACGAGACAGAAAGTTAACAAGGATATCCAGGAATTGAACTCATCTCTGCAGCAAGCAGACCTAATAGACATCTATAGAACTCTCCACCCCAAATCAACAGAATATACATTCTTCTCAGCACCACATCGTACTTACTCCAAAATTGACCACATAATTGGAAGTAAAGCACTCCTCAGCAAATGTACAAGAACAGAAATTATAACAAACTGTCTCTCAGACCACAGTGCAATCAAACTAGAACTCAGGACTAAGAAACTCAATCAAAACTGCTCAACTACATAGAAACTGAACAATCTGCTCCTGAATGACTACTGGGTACATAACGAAATGAAGGCAGAAATAAAGATGTTCTTTGAAACCGATGAGAAAAAGATACAACATACCAGAATCTCTGGGACACATTTAAAGCAGTGTGTAGAGGGAAATTTATAGCACTAAATGCCCACAAGAGAAAGCAGGAAAGATCTAAAATTGACACTCTAACATCGCAGTTAAAAGAACTAGAGAAGCAAGAGCAAACACATTCAAAAGCTAGCAGAAGGCAAGAAATAACTAAGATCAGAGCAGAACTGAAGGAGATAGAGACACAAAAAACCCTCCAAAAAATCAATGAATCCAGGAGTTGGTTTTTTGAAAAGATCAACAAAATTGACAGACTGCTAGCAAGACTAATAAAGAAGAAAAGAGAGAAGAATCAAATCGATGCAATAAAAAATGATAAAGGGGATATCACCACCGACCCCACAGAAATACAAACTACCATCAGAGAATACTATAAACACCTCTACGCAAATAAACTGGAAAATCTAGAAGAAATTGATAATTTCCTGGACACTTACACTCTCCCAAGACTAAACCAGGAAGAAGTTGAATCCCTGAATAGACCAATAGCAGGCTCTGAAATTGAGGCAATAATTAATAGCCTACCAATCAAAACAAGTCCAGGACCAGATGGATTCACAGCTGAATTCTACCAGAGGTACAAGGAGGAGCTGGTACCATTCCTTCTGAAACTATTCCAATCAATAGAAAAAGAGGGAATCCTCCCTAACTCATTTTATGAGGCCAACATCATCCTGATACCAAAGCCTGGCAGAGACACAACAAAAAAAGAGAATTTTAGACCAATATCTCTGATGAACATCGATGCAAAAATCCTCAATAAAATACTGGCAAACCGGATTCAGCAACACATCAAAAAGCTTATCCACCATGATCAAGTGGGCTTCATCCCTGGGATGCAAGGCTGGTTCAACATTCGCAAATCAATAAGCATAATCCAGCATATAAACAGAACCAAAGACAAGAACCACATGATTATCTCAATAGATGCAGAAAAGGCTTTTGACGAAATTCAACAGCCCTTCATGCTAAAAACGCTCAATAAATTCGGTATTGATGGAACGTACCTCAAAATAATAAGAGCTATTTATGACAAACCCACAGCCAATATCATACTGAATGGGCAAAAACTAGAAAAATTCCCTTTGAAAACTGGCACAAGACAGGGATGCCCTCTCTCACCACTCCTATTCAACATAGTGTTGGAAGTTCTGGCTAGGGCAATCAGGCAAGAGAAAGAAATCAAGGGTATTCAGTTAGGAAAAGAAGAAGTCAAATTGTCCCTGTTTGCAGATGACATGATTGTATATTTAGAAAACCCCATTGTCTCAGCCCAAAATCTCCTTAAGCTGATAAGCAACTTCAGCAAAGTCTCAGGATACAAAATTAATGTGCAAAAATCACAAGCATTCTTATACACCAGTAACAGACAAACAGAAAGCCAAATCATGAATGAACTTTCATTCACAATTGCTTCAAAGAGAATAAAATACCTAGGAATCCAACTTACAAGGGATGTAAAGGACCTCTTCAAGGAGAACTACAAACCACTGCTCAGTGAAATAAAAGAGGACACAAACAAATGGAAGAACATACCATGCTCATGAATAGGAAGAATCAATATCGTGAAAATGGCCATACTGCCCAAGGTAATTTATAGATTCAATGCCATCCCCATCAAGCTACCAATGACTTTCTTCACAGAATTGGAAAAAACTGCTTTAAAGTTCATATGGAACCAAAAAAGAGCCCGCATCTCCAAGACAATCCTAAGTCAAAAGAACAAAGCTGAAGGCATCACGCTACCTGACTTCAAACTATACTACAAGGCTACAGTAACCAAAACAGCATGGTACTGGTACCAAAACAGAGATATAGACCAATGGAACAGAACAGAGTCCTCAGAAATAATACCACACATCTACAGCCATCTGATCTTTGACAAACCTGAGAGAAACAAGAAATGGGGAAAGGATTCCCTATTTAATAAATGGTGCTGGGAAAATTGGCTAGCCATAAGTAGAAAGCTGAAACTGGATCCTTTCCTTACTCCTTATACGAAAATTAATTCAAGATGGATTAGAGACTTAAATGTTAGACCTAATACCATAAAAATCCTAGAGGAAAACCTAGCTAGTACCATTCAGGACATAGGTATGGGCAAAGACTTCATGTCTAAAACACCAAAAGCAACGGCAGCAAAAGCCAAAATTGACAAATGGGATCTCATTAAACTAAAGAGCTTCTGCATAGCAAAAGAAACTACCATCAGAGTGAACAGGCAACCTACAGAATGGGAGAAAATGTTTGCAATCTACTCATCTGACAAAGGGCTAATATCCAGAACCTACAAAGAACTCAAACAAATTTACAAGAAAAAAACAACCCCATCAAAAAGTGGGCAAAGGATATGAACAGACATTTCTCAAAAGAAGACATTCATACAGCCAACAGACACATAAAAAATGCTCATCATCACTGGCCATCAGAGAAATGCAAATCAAAACCACAATGAGATACCATCTCACACCAGTTAGAATGGCAATCATTAAAGTCAGGAAACAACAGGTGCTGGAGAGGATGTGGAGAAATAGGAACACTTTTACACTGTTGGTGGGATTGTAAACTAGTTCAACCATTATGGAAAACAGTATGGCGATTCCTCCAGGATCTAGAGCTAGATGTACCATATGACCCAGCCATCCCATTACTGGGTATATACTCAAAGGATTATAAATCATGCTGCTATAAAGACACATGCACACGTATGTTTATTGCAGCACTATTCACAATAGCAAAGACTTGGAATCAACCCAAATGTCCATCAGTGACAGACTGGATTAAGAAAATGTGGCACATATACACCATGGAATACTATGCAGCCATAAAAAAGGATGAGTTTGTGTCCTTTGTAGGGACATGGATGCAGCTGGAAACCATCATTCTTAACAAACTATCACAAGAACAGAAAACCAAACACCGCATGTTCTCACTCATAGGTGGGAACTGAGCAATGAGATCACTTGGACTCGGGAAGGGGAACATCACACACCGGGGCCTATCATGGGGAGGGGGGAGGGGGGAGGGATTGCATTGGGAGTTATACCTAATGTAAATGACGAGTTGAGGGGTGCTGACGAGTTGATGGGTGCAGCACACCAACATGGCACAAGTATACATATGTAACAAACCTGCACGTTATGCACATGTACCCTAGAACTTAAAGTATAATAATAATTTTTAAAAAAAGAAAAAAAAAAGAAATAGTGAAGGTAGTGAAGGCAGCTTCTTAGTAAGGAAGAGCGGGTCATGGTTGCCTGAGTATGTGAATACTTAGAGCCTTTTTTAAAGCAGTAGTGGCTAATTCCAGCACTCACAACTACTTCCATCCTAGTACACCAACTTCTACGATGATTTGTTTGTCAGAGGTCATTTCTCCCTATTGGTAAATCTATCATACTGAAGGTGCCACAATGAAGAATCTCCCTGGACTTTCCTAGAGCTGGGGTTAGCAAAATGGCCAAGCAGACAAAGCTTACTTTTAATGCCAATCATCACCACCAACAACCCAGAACAGTCCTCCCTTGATTCTTCTCAGGAATCTTTAGACCCAAAGAGCTTTGTGTCCAATGATCACTGCTAAGTGTGTGAAGGTGTCAGGTGCCCATCAGTTAAAAGTTCTCCAAAAGAACCAAAGACAATCAAAATTTAAAAAATAAACAAATAAATTCCAAAATGTACAACTTCTGGCAGAATGATTCAAGTAAACACATTTGTCAAGGCATTTACTCAGCCCATTTATAAGCATGGTCCCATCTCACTCCATTCTCCTCTAGCACACCTTGATCCCTGTCTTTCTCTTTGCTCCTTTCAGAAACCTCAACTACTGGTCAAGCTTAACAGCTAACATTTCTGCGTGTGACTTCTCACAGCCTATGCAGTTCTTACTTTGATGATGATGTCTCTGGATAAAGACCATCTTCCCAGTTGTAGGAAAGAAAACTGGGGATCAAAATGTTACCTAAAACCAGGCATGGGGACACAGGCCTATAGTTCCAGCTACGTGGGAGTTTGAGGTGAGAGGATCCCTTGAGCCCAGGAGTTCAAATCTAGCCTGGGAAACATAGCAAAACCTCCATCTTTACTAAAAAAATAAAATAAATGTTACGTCCTGTTGAGACTTCTGACTTCCAATATGCCTAGCATAAGTATACACACGCACCCACACGCGCACACACACGCACACAGAAACATCACTTCATTTATCACAAAACTAGCTTGTTCCCACGCTAAATAAACATGAGAAAGTATCAGGAAAAAAAAGTGTTTTAGGTTTCAAATGCTTGGGAGAACCCTTTTGGGACAAAAAAAAAAATCACTTTAAGAGAATGTGACCAAATACTTTATTGCATAAGTGCTGTAATACTAGAGAGAGAGCCAAAGAACTGTACCTTTCACTAATTCAACATAACTTCAGATAGATAATTTAAACTGACATACAAAAGAGAGCTGACTGTACCTTTAACACTAGGCAGTCTCCAAGTTATGGGGACAAACTTCTGGGTACCATTTGGCCATAACACTAAATCTCTGCACAGCAGAATGGATTCATTACCTTTAACACAATAAAGCATCCACAGTGGCACTAATTTCATGACATAATCATATATTTCAATTTCCCACATATTGACTTTGGAATTTCTACCAAAAATAAGAAATTAAGTGATCAGACAGAATTTCAGTTTAATGCAATTTAACAAATATTTAACATGTTCCTCCTACATATAAGGCACTATATCTACCTCAAAGCTAATTAGGAGGAAATCTCGACCATATAGCATCAGCTCTCCTACCACTAAACAAAAGTTGCAACTTCTTGGACTCGAAACTTAAATGCTCTTTATTTTATTTATTTATTTATTTATTTATTGATGCTGGGAGACAAAGCTATCAAAATATAAAATAATTCATAACAGGTTGCAGTAATTAAGTAATGGTCCATCCTTAGCCTATATAATTTATACCAAAGTTAGACCATAAACTCTTGCTTCACGGTAAAGAAGATAACTTCAGTCAAAGAATAAAATATACAGGCATACCTCACAGATATTGTAAATTCAGTTCTGGACCATCACAATTAAGCAAATATTACAAAAAAGCAAGTCACGCAAATATTTTTGTTTCCCGTGCATATAAAAGGTATGTTTACACTATACAGTAGTCTATTAAATGTGTAATAGCATTGCATCTAAAAGTACAATGTATATAATCTTAATTTTAAAATACCTTATTGCTAAAAAGTGCTAATGGTCATTAGCCATAATCACAATGATTATGAGCCTTCAGCCAGTCATAATCTTTTTGCTGGTGGAGGGCGTTGCCTCCATTTTGAACACTGTTGACTGATCAGGGTGGTGGTTGCTGAAGGTTTGGGTGGCTGTGGTAATTTCTTAAAACAAGATAAAAGTGAAGTTTGCCACATTTATTGACTCTTACTTTCATGAAAAATTTATCTGTAGCATACAATGCTGTTTGATAGCATTTTACTCACAACCGTACCTCTTTTAAAATAGGAGTCCACTCTCTTGAACCCTGCTGCTGCTTTATGAAATAGGTTAATGTAATATTCTAAATCCTTTGTTGTTATTTCAATGCTCATAACAACTTCACAAGGAGTAAAATCCATCTCAAGAAACCAGTTTCTTTGTTCATCCATAAGGAGCGACTCCTCATCCATTCAATCTTTATCATGAAATGGAAGCAATTCAGTCACATCTTCAGGCTCCACTTCTAATTCTAGTTCTCTTGCTATTTCCACCCCATCTACAGTGACTTCCTCCACTGAAGTCCTGAACCTTTCAAAGTCATCCATGAGGTTGGAATCAACTTCTTCCAAATTCCTGCTAATGTTGATATTTTGACCTCCTTCCATGAATCACAAATGTTCTTAATGGTTCCTAGAATGGTGAGTCCTTTCCAGGTTTCAATTTACATTGCCGAGGTCCATCAGACGAATCACTATCTATGGCAACTATAGCCTTATGAAATGTATTTCTTAAATAACACCTGAAAGTCAAAATTACTCCTTGATCCATAGGCTGCAGAATGGATCTTATGTAACAGGATGAAAACAATCTCCTCTACATTTCCATCAGAGCTCTTAGGTGACCAGGTGCATTGCCAACAAGCACTAGTGAAAGGAAAAGAAAGTTCTGAAAGGAAAGTTCTTTCCTGAGCAGAAGGTTTCAACAGTGGGCTTAAAATATTCTGTATACCATGCTGTAAACATATGTGCTGTCATCTAGGTTTTGTTGTTCCATTCATAGTGTGTCCGGAATTAGTGGGTTCTTGATCTCACTGACTTCAAGAATGAAGCCGTGGACCCTCGCGGTGAGTGTTACAGTTCTTAAAGATGGTGTGTGCAGAGTTTGTTCCTTCAGACGTTCAGATGTGTCTGGAGCTTCTTCCTTCTGGTGGGTTCGTGGTCTCCCTGTCAGGAGTGAAGCTGTAGACCTTTGTGGCGAGTGTTATAGCTCTTAAAAGCAGCCTGTCTGGAGTTGTTCATTTTTCCTGGTGGGTTCATGGTCTCTGTTGGCTTCAGAAGTGAAGTTGCAGACCTTCAGGGTAAGTGTTACAGCTCATAAAGACAGCAAGGACCCAAAAAGTGAGCAGCAGCAAGACTTCTTGCAAAGAGCAATAAGACCACAGCTTCCACAGCATGGAAGAGGAGATGACTGGCTTGCAGCTGCTAGCTCAGGCAGCCTGCTTTTATTCCCTTATCTGACCCCACCCACATCCTGCTGATTGGTCCATTTTACAGAGAGCTGATTGGTCCATTTTGACAGAGTGCTGATTGGTGCATTTACAATCCTTGAGCTAGACACAGAGTGCTAAATGGAAAAGTTCTCCAAGTCCCCACTAGGTTAGCTAGATACAGAGTGCTGATTGGTGCACATACCATCCTCCAGCTAGATATAAAAGTTCTCCAAGTCCCCATCCAGTTCAGGAGCCCAGCTGGCTTCACCCAGTGGATCCTGAACCAGGGCTGTAGGCAGAGCTGTCTGCCAGTCCCCAGCCACACTTGCACTCCTCAGCCCTTGGGCTGTCGATGGGACTGGGCACCACGGAGCAGCGGGCAGCACCCCTCAGGGAGGCTCAGGCCGCAGGGGAGCCCACCACAGTTGGGGAGCTCAGACATGGCAGGCTGCAGGTCCCTAGGCCTGCCCCACAGGGAGGCAGCTAAGGCCTGGCGAGAATTTGAGTGTAGCACTGACGGGCAGCACTGCTGGAGGACCCTGGAGGACCTGGCACTGCTGGGGTACGAGGCGCAACCTCCGCAGCTGCTGGCCCAGGTGCTAGGCCCCTCACTGCACTGGGCCGGCGGCGCCAGCTGGCCGCTCTGTGTGTGGGGCCACCAAGCCTGCACCCCACCCCCCGCGCCAGAACTCACACTGGCCCGTGAGTGCAGCCCCGGTTCCCGCCCGTGCCTCTCCCTCCACACCTCACTGCAAGCAGCAGGAGGCTCCGGCCTCAGCCAGCCCTGAGAGGGGCTCCCACCGTGTGGTGGCTGGATGAAGGGCTCCTCAAGAGCTGCCAGAGTGGACGCCGAGGCCGGAGGCAGAGGAGTCGCTGAGTGTGAGGGCTGCTAGCACATTGTCATCTCTCAGTAGGGCACAGAGTAGATTTAGCATAATTCATAAAGACCTTAGGATTTTTAGAATGGTAATTGAGCATTGGCTTCCACTTAAAGTTACCAGCTGCATTAGCCCAGACAAGAGAGTTAGCCTGTCCTTTGAAGATTTGAAGCCAGGCATTGATTTTACTGCTCTAGCTATGGAAGTCCTCGATGACATCTTCTTCTAATTTGAGGCTTTTTAGTGTAGCCAGCTTCATCAATAATCTCTCCTAGATTTCCTGGAGAACTTGCTGTAGCTTCTTCACTTTGCAATTTTACGTTATAGAGACAGCTTCCTTCCTTAAACCTCATGAACCAACCTCTGCTAGCTTCCAACTTTTCTTCCACAGCTTCCTCACCTCTATCAGCCTTTATAGAATTGAAGAGTTAGGATCTTGCTCTGAATTAGACTTTGGCTTAAGGAAATGTTGTGGTTGGTTTGGTCTTCCATCCAGATCACTAAAACTTTCTCCATATCAGCAAGAAGGCTGTTTTTGCTTTCTTATCATTCATATGCTTCCTGGAGTAGCACTTTTAATTTCCTTCCAGCACTTTTCCCTTGCATTCACAACTTGGCTAACTGACAAAAAAGGCCTAGCTTTCAGCCTATCTCAGCTTTAGACATGCCTTCCTTACTAAGCTTAATCATTTCTAGCTTCTGATGTAAAGTGAGACACGTGAAACCTTTTCTTTCACTTGAACATTTAGAGGCCATTATAGGGTTATTAACTGAACTAATTTCAATATTGTTGTGTCTCACAGAGTAGGAGGCCCAAGGAGAGGGAAAGACACTACAACAGCTGGTCAGTGGAGCAGTCAGAACACACACATTTATCAATAAAGTTCGCTGTATTATATGGGCATAGTTTGTGGCACTCCAAAACAATTATAATAGTAACATCAAAGATTACTGATCACAGATCACCATAATAGATATAATAACAATGAAAAAGTTAAGAATCTTGTGAGAATAACCAAAATGTGACACAGAGACACAAAATGAGCACACGCTGCCAAAATGAGACATGAAATGCCACCAGTAGACTTTCTCAACACAGGGTTGCCACAAACCTTCTAGTTGTTTAAAAAAATGCAATATCTGCAAAGTATAACAAGGCAAAGTGTGATTATGTGAGGTATCCTTGTACTACTAGGAGCCTCACTCCTCTCAAGGAAAAATGGAATGCAATGTTAAAGTAAAGTCATGGGTATTTTATGTGAAAGGAAGGCTATGAAACTGAGAAAAAATGTATATTCAAGTAATCCTTGAGTTTCCCAAAACTGTTTTAAAAATTGTTTCTTTTTGATTTGTCAGCTGAACTTAGTGTTTAAAATAACAATAAAAAGTCTGCTATTTTTTCCACACCAGCAAAGCTTTAAATCAATACTGTTTTAGAGGATGAGAATATAAAGCATAAAGATTAAAAGAAACCTCTGGAGCTAGATTATTTGGACCTACTTCTTGGCTCTGCATTTATTAGCTATGTAACCTAAGGCAAGTCACTTAACATCTCTCCATCTGTAAAAATTGAGATAATAATAATATGCATATCATATGATTATTGTGAGAATTAAATTATTTGATACACATTAATGCTCAAAACAATGCCAGACTCATCATACAAACGATATTAGTATTTGCTATTATTATAAAGAAAATTGCTCAGGAGGAAAACCAATTCAAGATGTTACTAGGTGTTTTATATATTAGATTAAACATAAAAATAAAGCTACTTACTATTAATAACATTTCTAAATATATAACATTTAATTATGATATGAAATCAATAATTCCAAAGTATTTCAAAGCTGGAGTTTACTAAATGCTGTAAGATGACTTTGCATCTTTTATATATGCCTCTAGGGGGAGCATGAGGCTCCAATTCCCTCACCTCCATCCCCACCCCCACTTCCAAAAATTAGTCATCATCAATGATTAAGAAATTGCAAGTTCAAGGACATTAATGGGGTATGTTATATGGGGATGAAGCTTTCAAAGGAGAGAGAGGTCAGAGTGTACATAGCATCGTCTGCTCTCTCTCCTCCCCAACCCAACAATCAGGGCTGACCTGTAGGGGAGCAGGGCCATCACTCTTCTGACACCATTGCCCTTTTCCTGAACCAGGCCTTAACCTAGCCTGCGCCAAGGGAGGCTTAGAGGGGAAACATATTCTCCCCCTGCTGACCATGTCCCTGACTCCTTATTGTCTGGCCCTAATTGGTGTGCCCCTAATTACACCCTACAGGGTGTGCCTACCCTCATTATCGGCTGTCAGATCTGGGGGGTGGGATGTGGGCTTTACATATACAGGCTATTTGGCTTGCTTTGGTTTGAAGTCATTTGGGCCTTAGGGAAAAGTGCCTACAACAAGGTCAGATCTAGCTTTCTAGGGTTCTACATTGTAATTTTGGTCCCAGCTAACACTAAAGTGTTCTTTTGTCTCTTTTTGCCTTATTTGTGCATCCATCTCCCTCTCATCAGAGAATGTCTCACAGAGGTGGTGTTCTGAATTTGAGTATCTCTGATTTCTGAACACTCAGTAGCATTACAATCCCACCATTTCTAACCGTGATATTGTACCGTGTAAATATTACAAGTTTGCCTGCTTGTACATATTGCCTGGGCTTAGTCTGTGTTTAGTACATAGCATCTTTTAAAAGGTTTTTGAAAGACAGGCATGCAGCCAACAAATATATTTTAAAATGCTCACCATTACTAATCATTAGAAAAATGTAAATCAAAATCACAATGAGATACCATCTCACACCAGAATGGCTATTATTAAGAAGTCAAAAAACAACCAATGTTGGTGAAGTTGTGGAGAAAATGGAACACTTTTACATTGCTGGTGGTAATGTAAATTAGTTCAGTCTGACTAACCAATCCCATTACTGGGTATATATCCAAACGAAAACACAGTGTTCTACCCAAAAAGACACATGCACTTGTAAGTTCATCACAGCACTCCACAATAGCAAAAACATGGAATCAACCTAGGTGCTCACCAGTGGTGGACTGGACAAAGAAAATGTGGGACGCATACACCATGGAATACTACCCAGCCGTAAGAAGGAACAAAATCATGTGCTTTGCAGCAACATGGATGCAGTTGGAGGCCATTATCCTAAGTGAACTAATGCAGGAACAGAAAACCAAATACCACATGTTCTCACTTATAAGTGGTAGCTAAACACCGAATACACACGAACACAAAGAGAGGAGCAATAGATACTGGGGACTACTTGAAGGGGAAGGTTGGGTTAGGGAACTTGGGTTGGAAAACTAACTATTGGGTACCATGCTCACTAGCTCACAGGATCATTTATACACCAAACCTCAGCAACATACAATTTACCCAAGTAACAAACTTACACATGTATACCTCCTGAACCTAAAATAAAGGTCAAGAGAAAAGAAGTAAAAATGTTAAAAATTAAAGGCTCTTGAAAAAGGTCAGCATAAGAATAAAGCAGATATTATCTTTCAAAGGTATTTTAAACTTTTGAATACAAAGATGTATGGTTAAGGAAAAACACATATATAATATGCCTATAAAAACACATATGCCTATAATAGCTACACACTTTCATAAATTTACAAATACAAATTAAGAAACATATGGAAACGAAACACACTAAAATAGTTTATGTTGTTTTGTCTTGATAGATTGTATTATTTTCAAAATTAACTTGCCTTCTTTCTGAAGTGATAATGATAATATAAACAATGCTTCTTTTCTACTCACTGTGTACAATCCTACTTTTCTTAAAGTAATGCTAGATTGATTATTAATAAGATGAGTTTAAATGGCACTGTTGAAAATAAACTAGGTTATATCTCTCTCTTACATTCACAAAAGATGTTACAGATAAAACTACAAATAAAATCCAATTTTAAATCCAATGGACTATTCCAATACTTTGCCATACTATGATTTTGTTGCCATTAAAAGTTAGCTGAAATACACAATACATTTGCCAATATGTAAGACTGAATGCTGTTGTTACAGAAGTTGGCCACTTGACCCTAATAGTTATTGTCAGTTTAGTATAATCATTAATTACAATAAACTCTGTCTATTGTTTCCTATTACAGGAACTAGAATACAGAGATGAACTAGGATAGGGTGGTGAATAAGAGTCAACAAAACTACAAATAAACCTATTTTACATTATTAAAACACTTTTCAAAATATAAGATTTTGTAGAACTGAAAAGTTTCACTATAATAAAGTTTATTGATTTATTACCTTAGATTTCAGTGTAAAGTCCAACACAATGATTCTCTCCCTCCTTCTTATAACCAATGGCTCATTAACTGTTGCTGAGATCCTGCCTCTTAGCTCTGTCTAGGCATCTAAAGTTGTATAGTTTTATTTTAATATTCAGTGTTAAGCACATCTCAGTTTGGACATTGCTCCTGAATGTGAAGTTAGTTTTAATATTCACAGTTATTAAAGCTGAACAGAATTGAGTGAGGGCGCAGAGAAGACTGCCGCAATTCCTTCATTGAGTTACTGCCTGGGCCACTGCCGGATTAGTTTGCTGTGGCATTGCCTAGAAGCAGTTAATGAATTGCTTGTTCAGTAGCACCAAGGTAAGGTCGGCTGTCTCCTGATATCTTTTCATAATGCCCTGCTGTGCCTGAGGTGTCATTTGGCAATAAATGTTCAATTGACATTTTACTGTACAAAATTTAATTAGCTGTTTTCTCCATTGTAAAAAGGGAAAGGTTGGGAAAACACTATTCAGTCTCAATCACAATGTGTGTTTAACCCCTCAATGGCTATGTAATTAACTAACATTTTTAGCCTTAATATATTTTCCAAAAGAGAAAACAAATTTTGTAAATTCGAATAATAGTAGCAAACACTAATCAACAGACACTTCAAAAACCTTTCATCAAAGTATGACAAGGCTGTTTACCTAAAGTTTATTCTTCATTTTCTTGAGGGGTGCTATAAGAAATCACATCAGAAAGGCCCTGCAATTAGAAGAAGCCACTCCTAAGGTGAAATGTGACCATGTTACTATGGCAATTTGACAGAAAGTAACATTCTAACTGAAGTTGCTGGGATCATAGACCATATCTACCTAAGAGGTTCATGCCATTCATTCAGCCAAATCACATCTCGGGAGGATAGCCACAACTGAAAACACCAGGGCACACTCTCAGCAACACTTACGGTAAAGTAAAGGCTGGCCAGCTCCTCTGGTTATTTCTCCAAAATCCATCCATAAGTTGGTTATTTGGAACTTTTAACACATATTTGTAGAGAATAAAATCTATAAATGCTCATAAATGCCTATATAATCCAAAGGGTGCCTAAAATTTTTAACTAATTTTTAATCACATTTAATTTCCCCTCATAACTGTCCCTATTTAAAAAAACAGACACACACACACACACACACACACTTTCAGAGCTCCAAATGAAGATCCCCCATTTTCTTACTCCCCTAGATTCATACCTATGACCCAGGTATTTTTTCCGCCTGCGTTTCAGCCTAAAAGAGAATGCAATGCTTCACAAACTCCACTGTCTGCAGGGACATGGGGGAAGTGGGCCTGGGGTAAAACAATAGGGTATAAGCTCCATATATTGATGCCAAGCAGAACACCTGCCAGATTGCTCTGCCTTTTCAAGTACAGCACAGGCCTCACAAAATAGCCAAAGACAGAAAAGGTTGCAATCCCTTTCTAGAATCCTCAAGCTCCAAATGTTCTGAACTGAAGGAAAGAGGGTTGAGAAAAGATAATTTACCCCACAAACCGTGGGACCTAAGATGCATACTCTTCTGTCACTGTCTTACGTGTTTAGGTTGTTTCTAACCTAGAAAGTTTTCGTGGATTGTGGACTTCTTGCATCTGAGAGCCAACCCAAGAGCACAAACTCTGAAATTAAGCAGACGTGACTTTCAGTCATCACTCCAGATTTTAACAGTAGCTCTCTGTGCCTCCCTTCCCTAGTTTAGAGAGTTTTCTGTGAGGTTTAAGTGATACAAATGTACTAAAGCTCCTAGTTTAGTATATGACTCATAGCAGTAGAAACTTAATGTGAACTGCATTCCTCTCGCCCCTCTGAGGAAAGCCATAATCTTGATAGGAGTCAACTAGTACCCAAGGGGCACTTTTGAGGCTGCAGTTCAAAAATTCACCATACCAGCCCATGATGACATGATAGAGCGAGACTTGCCGTGATATGAAATAATGAGACATGAACAACACCCAAGTAGCTGCTCCAGTGCAGGTCTCAGCACCTCATTCCCAACTGCCATCTTCATCCTCAACACCCATGTCCATGAGATCCAAGTGACAATTTCTATTCTTCCTTGCCTAGAGAATTTGTTCTTAAGTAGAACAAAAGGAACTCGAAAAAAGTAGAACCCGTCAATGTATTACACACAATGGAAGAAAAATCAACTGCTATTTTTAAAATACATATGTAGCTCAGTTCCCACCATCTAATATAGTAAATAAGCTATGCTGCTTCCTATTTTGAAAACATTACAGAGTTATATGGCTATAAGCTATAATCTAAAATGTTAAATATTTTAAATACTATAAGTTTGATATCAAGTACCAGATAAATTAATGGCCTTTTTTCTTAATTGGAAATATATTTAAATGCAGAATAGTAAACAACTGTTAGGGATTATCAATACTGCAGGTATCCAACTTGTCATTTCAAACCACAAGTCACCAAGAAGAAATTAAAATGGATTCTATTGCATTATTGTGGTATATAACAATGCACTTACCAAAAAACATGCAGCATTTATCAATGTCAATGCTATTGAAACAATCACACAGAAAAACATATGAAAAAGTAGACAGATTTTTTAAAACGTAGTTTAATTCTCACATTGAATGTTTTTAAAGCTAGGACTGGTTATATAGGGGGAAGAAACACAATGACAGTAGAAAGAATTTCTGAAGATGCATACAGATAAATGTTGTCATTGTTTTCCTCAGCTCAGAAGGAAATTGTTTTCTCAACTAAACACACGTTTTCACAAATTAGGGAGGGCAAATTTACTGAAAACATTCTTTTTATTAATATACAAGACAGTCTGTTTTCTGGCAGGATAGCACTATTCTGAAACAATACCTTAAATTGAGCTGAAAAGAATTTAATATTTGATGATTCACAACCTTTCAGTGGCTCAGCATTATGAATATCAATTATTACTGCACTACAGCTATTTGGAACAGCATTTAATATTTTAATTGATATAAAATGTACTAAAGCTTTTCTTTTTGTGTACATTTCAATTCCAAATTTAAAAAACTTGGCAAAACTGTGAAAAATGCGTTTTCTCTCAATATAGAACATGTGCTATGTATTTCTTATATGATCTAGACTTTTTTTGGAAACTCATTTTTACTCTCCTAAAGGGAAAAAACCACAGGGCAGCAGATTCAAGAATGTCAACAGAAAGGTTTCTTGATCTCAGAGAAGGAGTGGAACAGAGCCTACCACCTGCCTTTTTTTTCCACTTAGAAGGGCGTTAAGGCCTCTGGGAACAGACCCCAATGACTGCTGCCCACCAAATACCTACCAGATTATCCCTGAAGATTAGTTTGTTCATCACAACGACCTTAGACTACCCTCTAGGCTTCAAAAATGTTTAAAGTTATGAGGCTTGTAAAACTCTAGCCAAATTTTTTTGTATCAATCAGGAGCTGCTATAGTTCATCATAGACACATATGATCATCATAGACACACATCATAGACACACATAGATATATATGCTTACATATGCATGGAATATTTTGGAAGCATACATAAGAAAGTGTTAACATCTGTGAGGGTGGACTACGTAAGTGGGAATGTGGAGTGTGTGAGGGTCTTTCCTTCACACTCCTTTGCCACATTTGATTTTTTAAAATTATATGTATGTGTTACTTTTTCAGTACAAACCTAACATAATAATTCACTTTATTTTCTAATATATTTAAAGGCCATTTACCAAATGTTAATTGCATTCACTATTAAATGGGGGAAAATCAAGTTAATACTCTGTTGTCTCCCTTCTTTTTTGTCACAGAAAGAAACTTTAAAACAAAAGAGGCACCATTACTCAGCAACGACCCTTTGGAGAATATAAACCAGCATAGTACAATTCCAAAGTGGCAAACTCAGTTGCAAGAATTTGTATATTCCTTATATTCCATGACTTTTGTTTTTTACAACATTATAGAGCCTTTTGCTCTTTATTGTCATATATTTTAAAGTCTCTTGTGGTGCCTGTTTTACACACACAGGACACCACGTAGTATCAATATCGTAGAATCCAAAATATATGTGTTTCCTAATTGTGATGTTTTTTAAGTTTCAAAACAGTATGCTTTCTGACCTGTGGTTTAAAAACAAAATAGTAATTTCCGTTTGTCCAAATTCACACCCAGAATAGAACACTCCTGTCACATAATCAAAAAGCCACAACATAACAGAAACTACTCCAAGTCATTTGTAATTACCACCCACTCTTCTTTCTATATTATAGAAACTTCTCCACTGATTTTAAACTTCCATGTGTCAGTGTTGGGAAAAAGACTATACTGGAGCCACATTCTGTGGTCAGTCTACCTAAGCTGGTGCTGGGAGTTTGGAACATGCATGATGGACTGGTTATGCCGCTTAACCCTGAACAGAGCTTTTGAATATATTAGTGAACCCAATAAATTCAATAGTAAGTCAAAGTCCATCTTTCATTGTCATTCATATATATACTTACATATATACATACATATATATCGTTTTATACTGACTGCTCCATCAAAATCAATTTTAATTTGACATGCATATGATTGATTGCATTTACACTAAGGCCCTTTTCCAGAGCCTGTGCGAGGGTTCTTACCCAAATAACCTTACCCCAAAGTCATGCTCCCAAAAGAGGAAATCTCAAATAGAAGAAACAAGCACCAAGTGGAAGGAAGATGGAAAGAGAAAGGGGAGGAAAAAGGTTTACAAATTCCTTGCCAAATGAATGGAGAGAAATTCTGCGAGGTGATTAGCGGGTCAGGAAGCGTTTTCCCTGGATGTGGTGGTAACCACAAGGACAAGGGATAATGCTTGGAGGATTGATTGCTTTCCGGTTGTGCTTTCTGCAGTGCAAAAACTCTGGGCTCTTGCATTGCTCTTTACTGTGGTGCAGGGTCCACTCAAAACTCTACCTGCCTACCGGGAAAGTTCACATGTCTTGGAATTTCGGGATCATTTAAGTCTAGAGGGGATTTTTTTTTTCACTTGAGAGTAAGCTGTGCATTTTCTTCATTGTACGGGAAAAGCTCACCCTTCGCTGGAAAGCAATGCACAACCATCCGGTGGGTCTGCATTTATCCTGAATTCTCCCTTCCTCCCTCCATCAACAGTTTAGTGAAGCTTGCAGAGAAAATGAGGGAAAGCATCCATCAGAACGCAAAGACGCAAAGCGGAACTTTTCCTCTGCTGTCGGGGGGAGGGGGGGGGAAGTCACTTGTGCGTCTCACGGCTGACAGCTAAGTCTGGGAACCTCCGGATGAGGAAGGAAGGTTTGGCGTTGACGGAGATGGGAGAAAACAATGCCGAGCCTGGATGCCTCCGGACACCGCACATCCTGCCTGGGTCCCCGACCCGCCCATCACCCACAGCCACGCTCCCGGTGCGGCGCGGCTTCGCTTACCTTGATGATGCTGCTGCGCCGAGGGGTCGCCCGTGCCGCCTCCAGGAGGCCCGCCTCGCTGTCCGCTGGGGTCCCCGCGGTGCCCGGCAGTGCGACCCCGCTGCGACGGTCCCTCATCCGGCCCCCAGAGGCCGCCGCCACGCAGTCCCCGGCGGCATCCGGGCCCACTCGGGGGTCGTCTTCGCCCCCCGCCGCGTCAGGCGGCGCCGGATCCTCCCTGCCGGCCGCGCCCTCGGCCATGGCCTGGCGCGATTCGGGCTCCCCGGGAGAAGGCGGGACGCCCGGCAGCGGGGTCCAGCCGCTAGGCACTGGTGCGCTCCTGCACAGGGAGGCGGCCCCGCCAGACTTTGTTTCACCGCCCAGCGGCGGCGGCGGTGGCGGCGGCGGCGGCAACTTTCTGGAGAGGGGACATCGCTCGGGCAGAGACGTCCTCCGGCTTTGGTCTAGGAGGCTAGCAGTCCAGCGGGGGGACGGTGGCGGGAGTAAGAAGGAGAGGCGAAAAAAGAGAGAGAGGTATCCGAAATGTGATGCAAACGCCGGCTCTGCGCCAGACAAAAGGCACCGGGCGCCCAGCCAGGCGGCCTCTGGAGCCCGGACGCCGGCGGCCCGATAGGGGCCAGAGCCGGGCGACTGCGGCCGGGCGCACCCGCCACCTGCCCGCGGACTGCGGCGCAGCGGTCCTAGGAAGTGCGGCGGCGGCGGCGGCGGCCTCCACTCAGCTCTGTTGTGACAGGGAGGGAGACTTGTTTTGACAGCCCGTGGGGATTGGCAGGCGTCTGGGCCTCTTAGGAGCCTCGCCTCGCCGAGGGGGCTCGGCCCGACCAATCCTCACTGCGGAGGGGTGTGCCTGAGCGCGAAGAATGGAATGTGTTCTGCAACTGGGAGCCGGCCCAGCGGGGCTGGTGTACTCGAGCCAGGGTGTGCGCGCGCGCGCGCGTGTGCGAACCCGGAGGCGCTCCGTGCATATTTTAGGAAGTTTAGATTTGCTAAACGAGCCTGAAATGCAACAAAATCCAGGTTGGGGGGAAGGAAGGGGGAGAAAGAAACCTTCTGCCAAACAAAGCAATTTGGAGGAAAGGAGGTACTGAGTATGAATGTCCCAGCGTTTGGGGTGACAGGGTGAAGCTTCGCGTGGTCAGAGGCTAATTGCAGGCTCTCAGGCCAATTCTTAGAAGTCAAGTCCTTGCAGAGATAAACTAAGGCTTACTGGGATCTCGGGGTTCCATAATTTGCTTCGGGTTCCAGGAAAGGATTCTAAGTTCATTCTGCAATGTGAGTAAATATAACAAGGAAGAGGAGTCAGATGAAAAGACATGAGGGTGAAAGGAACTGAACCAACTAAATCCCTCCGAAGACTGACTCTTAACAAAGCACAGCTACAATCCAAGTCAGATAAATGCAGGTGGGGAGTTTAGTCTCTATCCTAAAACATTCCTATTTGACAATGGTTCAGCCTCCTTTCTCTATATAATCCTATATGAAAACATATTTTACTCATTTCCAGTAAGCTAGCAACCAAGAAGGGAGAGATCTTTGGATGATACATTAAGTCACTGAAATTATCCACAGAATGCTCAGATACAAACCATGGCTCTAAGGCTCCCTGGCAAGACAAAAGACTTGGCATTTTAATTTTAAACTTCTTTGATATTAGAATCTGTATTAAACCTCACTTATTACATTGTATCTTAATTATTAATAATTTAATAATTTGAGGTTTTACTTGTTCCTTAGTCTGGCTAAGAGCATGAGAAATTATTCAGCATTTTAGACCAACAATTTGGTTTGAATCTCATAATTGTAGAGATGTATGGGGATTTAGGGATCAACTAGGACATCATTTTTGTTTTACAGTCGAGACAAAGGCCCAGGGAGCCTTGTCTACTAGTTAGTGCGGGAGCCGAAATTAGAATCCGCCACCCAACTCCTCTGATAATCTCTTCACTACTTTATCTGTCTCCTCTGGGCTAAAACCAGCCAGAACTGGCAGGGGCGCTTGGGAGGTTTCAGATTTGACATTTACCAACTACTAGGGAAGACTGAGAAGGCTTGACTTTAGCTTTTCTTTAAACATAAGTGCAGCCTAGTAATGAATGTACTGTAGAGAGCAGCAGTGACCTCCGGTTTTAGAACCAACACCACCCTCTAGTGAGATTCTGAGAACTGCATCTATAACAGCAAAGGCTTCTTTTTCCCCCGATCTTTAAAAGACAGGAGGGGTAACCCAACAAAAGTTTCCTTTTCAACGGGTATGCCTTTATAACACACAGACTACACGAGGAAAATAAAATGTACCCAGACTTAAAACAACCATACGTGTCTTCCATCTCCTTTAGTTCAGAGAATTCCCTTCTACGCTATATAGGAAATATTTTTAATTACTGTCCTCAGAAATATATCTTATTTTAGGCTATCACTTTTTTCTTTGATATTCAACTATTATTACATTTGACTTCTGTCATTTACAGTTGTCAGTGCTTCATTTTTCTTTGTTACTCTAATAAAAGTCCCATTCTTGGGTTGTCCTCTGAAAAATGTAAAATTGCCTCTATCTCACTCATCTTGTTATAGGATATTAATGTCATTTATAAGTTCCTCATCCTACAGACTTGTATACCATTATGATAATTATTTTTACAAATATTAAAATTAGCATCACTTTATTAGCAAACATTCAAGGTCAGTGATCTAAAAAAAAAAAGAAACAGAAGCCAGAAAGTACAGCACATAACCTGCAAAATGTTTTATCTTTCAACTAGACAATATTATTATGTGAATAATAGTAACGAGCAGGAAATTCAAATGTTACTACATCAGAAAGGACTCTCTAACTACAAATCTGATGTTGCCCCTACAACCCTCAGTACGTACCATGTCACTCGTATTACTGTGTTTTGTCTTCTCACAGGATTTTAGCACTGTGAACAAACTGTCTTTTCCATGGAATTGTTTACTTACATATTCTGTTTTACTTTCCCCCTATCTGCCTCACTGCAATGTAGAATGCAATCTCCGTGTGCCTAAAGACCTTGCGATTTTATTCATTGCTGTATCTCTAGCTCCCAGAACTATGTCTGGAACAGAGTAAGCGCTCAATAAATATTTATGGACAGAAGACTTTTGCAGTCCTGTGACTAAATAAAATAATCAATCTGATAAAGAAAAATGGTTCTGTCACTGTCTGCATGGTAGAACTTCTCATCCTCAAGGATCCTAGAATTCCATTTTACAGCAGAAATCAGAACAGGTCCAGACCAAGCAGCTACAAATCTTAGAAGAAGGGCACTTATAAATTTGAATGACTTGAAGTCTAGAATTAGACTAAAAGACAACCAATAAGAACTAAGCAAGTTCTAGCAGTCCTGAAAATACCTAGACCAGACTAAAAGACTAGATATGTCAATATAGTCCTTCCAGCCATGAAGTCCAGAACCATGGGCCTGAGAAAAACCCAGTGAAAATATTAAGACTTTCCATATACTACCAGGAAGTCATAGTGGGGGGAAAGAACTATCTCTTTGATAACTGCTTTCTATGTACCAGATAATCCTCTCTGCAGTATTCTGATCTCCACTTCACAGATAAGAAAACTGAGGATCAAAAGGGTCAAGTAGCTTGCTTGAAGTTATAGCCAACTAGGAAGTGAAGGAACCAGCATTTGAGGCCAAGTTAGTAACTTCAAAGCCTACATTCTTCCTGCTACTCAAAGCTCTCATAAGATACAAGTCCAGTAGCTGTCCTGGAGAATGAAGAGCCACTCCTTCAGACCTGGGACCACTCATATTAACCATGACAACCTCTTCTCTCAACATCGGCATGACCTTTATGTCATCCACATGGACCACCAGTATGACTGATTCATTAGTAAGTGAGGAAACACATTTATCATCTCATTCACATATGTGTAAGAAAAATATTTTTATATTGAGACAGTTCTCATAATAAGTTAAAAGATGCATTGCACATAATCAAAGAAGAGGACATACAGCATTTTCAGTTAAGTTGCATGCATCTTTATATTCAGTCATAGCACTCCCCAATATACATGGTGATCTTTTTGCTTTGCTAGCTCAAGAAAACAGACTTTGTAATTTGTAGAGTGAATATTATAGTAGAGTAAATACATACAAGTCAATTAAAGATAAGCAAAACTTGATATATGACCTCTTTGAAATTCACATTTTTTCTTGAAAGTTATTTCTTTGTCACTTATATTAGGAATTAAGAAATTTCAGTAACTAAAACATAAAAATCAACTAATCTTACTTCAAAGAACAAGTAAAGTGTGCTCCATTATAACAGTCCTACAAAAATGAGAAGTTACGAATTGCTTATAATAGGTCTAGATTCCCCAGTTTAATGAATCTTTAAAGTACTGAAAGGCAATAAATCTAAGAAATCTTTAATTACAGCCGATGTTCTTCAATGTCTGATTACTGCTGCTTCTTTCGGAGTTTTAGAAACCTCTACTGTCTGCAGGAGAGCAGAATGCCTGGGCCTCTATCCATTGGCACCATTCCCTCAGGAATTACCCCATGAAGACCCTGGGGCTAAGGCACTATCAAGAGCTCCAGGCCAATCCTCTGGTAGTAGTCTGTATTGTGCATGGCAAAGGTCTTTTAAAAATAGACAGTGTTGATTTATTTTCTATGTATTAACTTACTTTGACATGGATCCTGGAGGTGGAGCTCATGTCATGATTTTTTCCCCCACTGATGCAGAAGCCAGAGGCACTTATGAAAAGCACCACTGAAATGGCACCAATAAGGCCCCCATAAAAACTTGATTCTCTGTTTTATTTGACAACCGGCATCTTTTCCAGATACAAAGTTATGACAGAAACCTTTTCAAACCAGATATACACCCAATGCCTGATATTTTCAATGCAGAAGTGAATATACAATAGGTTCCTCCTCCCCTCCAGCCCCCAAATCCCAGGTGCATTCCCCAAATCGAAATCACCTACATGATGGTGGGGTTTTTAATCCTCCAACTTATGCCAAGGTATGAAGTTTATTAATGCTTTTTAGTGTCATAGGGCCCACTGAAAGAAACTGCAGAGTCATATTTCTTTTTCTAATGCACTTCTTTTCTCCACTCATAATGTATAAGACTCTTACACCTATTTTATAGACTTTATTCATATGCCTTTGTTCTAGTCTACCTTAAACCTTTTGGCAGGAAGAAGCAGAATGCAGTATTTGAATAAATATAAAATCATAATGCATGTTTTACATTAAAATATAGGACAAAAGTGAAATATAGTTTGTTTTGTAAGCCCTTTTTTTCCGAGTTAGTTTTTAGGTATATAGCTCTTTTGTTAAGCACAATATGAAGTTTGTCTGCTTTACAAAATAAGGAGTTAGAAAAAGTGAATCCTTTGTTTTTTTAAAAAAAGAAAAAAGCCATTTGAGGCCAAATTCTTGATGAAAGCTGGCTTTCCAGCGTTTGCTCTGTCATTAACCCCAGTGAGAATCCCGCAGTTCCCACTCTCACTAAGTCATATAGGTCACCATGGATACAACTGCCTCTACTCAGCCCACAGTAGAAGAGCAACAGCTGTTGAACCACACTTGGGACTTTTGCCATTCACTGTTCTGTATAAATTGCACTGGTGAAACATTTCAGATAATGTTACGATTGTTTTTGAAATTTTGTTTAAGTATGTTGTAGGAAACATCTGAAATATTAGACAACAGTAAAGGACTGAAATTTAATTTAACTTGTGAAATAGAATAACGAGTAAGAAGTACTGTACATTTTGTGTAATAAGAGGTTGCAGCACTTTCTTCAAATTTTTTCCTAACCAAAATAAAAATTTAATAACTAAACTAATAGCTGCAGATAAAATCTATTTGGAAGATTCTTTAACAAGCAAATACTTAAACTCTGGGCAAAAAGCACAAAACAGTACTATTTTATACTATAATTTATAAAGGAAGGAATGTGTTTTCTGATTTGTGATGATCATTATATTTCTTATCAATAAACTGCTGTGAATTCTAAAATTCAGAAAAATAAAATAGGTAGTTAAAATTTCACCCTTCTGCCTATCATAATTTTTCTATATTCAGAATATGAATTAAAGGGATTTTACTTTGTTTTATGAAAATGTGATGAGATGGTCTGTGATCTGTGATTGAAACAAAAAATCAAAAAGAGTGTCTTTATACTTAACACCCAGTGGATAATAAAAATAACATTTATTTAATTCTAAAAAGTAGCATACACAATGTATTTCCTCTTATTTCTCCTCTTAATTCTCACCACTCATTAATCCACCAATCATTAATAACATTCACTACTGTGATCACACGGAAACACTTCATTAACACTATTTGTCATAAAGCAGATCTTTATACCCTGGGGGATGTTTACTGATCCTCCCTGCAGGAGGGTCATACATCCTCATCTCATTGACAGTGGTCTCAGTCATGTGACTTGCTTTGACCAGTGAAAGAACCCCCTTCAAAGCAGAAGCTTTAAAAGCCAGCATAAATTTAACTATGATCTCATTTTCTCAGCCTCTAGATTGTTCACCAGATAGGGGCTGAATCCTGAGTGAAAGTGGCATGGAGCAGAACTGAAACCAATCTATAACAGACACATAACATGAGCAATAAAGCATCCTTTGTTGTAAACCACTTGGATTTGAGGGTCATTTGTCACTGTAATATAACCTAGCCTCTGCTGAGTGATAGACATATGTAAGTTTACTGAAAGCCCTGTGCTTTCCACAACCATGCTTTCATTTTCAGTTCATATGGCCAGATACTGTTTGATTTATATATAGCCAGTAAATATTTCTGGCATCTAGTAAACTGGTACAAACTAAAGACTTTTATATATCCAATAAAATTGCGTATAGTGATTTCCATTTCTGTGACCCATTTTTCTCATTTATCTCTTTACTGCAAGCTGTGTAAGCCCCGATTCTGCCTTTCTTATTAGGTTTAGAAATTATAGCATAATGAGATCATATGTATGCTTTTTTGGTACAATTTTTTCATATCTTCTTTTGCCTGTCTTGGACATATCTTCCCTCTTCCACCCACATCAACCCTCCCGACTCCTTGCAAGGTAACTCAAGTTAACATTCATCTGTGTATATGTGTGTGTCTGTGTGTGTGTGTGTGTGTATATATATATATACATAGATATATAAATAAAGTATATTTCATCATTGTTTAGCAGAAAAAATGTGGGAGAGAGATAATTTTATATATACTTGATATGGTTTGGATGTGCCCCACCCAAATCTCATCTTCAATTGTAGTTCCCATAATCCCCACTTGTTGTGGGAGGAACCAGGTGGAGATCATTGAATCACGTGGGGCAGTTTCCCCAATCCTATCCTCATGACAGTGAGTTAGTTCTCACAAGATCTGATGGTTTTATAATGGGCTTCCCCCTTCACTTGGTGTTCATTCATTCACATTCCTGCCACCCTGTGAAGAACATGTTTGCCTCCCCTTCCACCATGATTGTGAATTTCCTGAGGCCTTCCCAGCAATTCTGAACTGTGATCAATTAAACCTTCTTCCTTTATAAATTACCAGTCTCAGTAGTATCTTTGAAGCAATGTGAGAACAGACTCATATAGTAAATTGGTATCGGTAGAGTGGGGTGCTGCTATAAGGATACCCAAAAATGTGGAAACAACTTTGAAACTGGGTAACAGGCAGAGGTTAGAACAGTTTAGAGGATGCAACAAAAAGAGAGGAAAATGTGGGAAAGTTTGGAACCTCTTAGAGATTTGGAGGGCTCACAAAATAGGAAGATGTGGGAAAATTTGGAACCTCCTAGAGACTTGAATGGCTTTGACCAAAATGCTGATAGTGATACGGACAATAAAGTCCAGGCTGAGGTGGCCTCAAATGGAGATTAGCAACTTATTGGGAACTGAAGTAAATGTCACTCTTGCTACGCAAAGAGACTGGTGGCATTTTGCCCCCATCCTAGAGATCTGTGGAACTTTGAAAATGAGATCTGAAATTGGAAATTACGTTTAAAAGGGAAGGAGAGCATAAAAGTTTGGAAAATTTGCAGCCTGACAATGCAGTAGAAAAGAAAAACCCATTTTCTGGAAAGAAATTCAAGCCCATTGCAGAAATTTGCATAAGTAATGAGGAGCCAAATGCTAATTGCCAAGACAATGGGGAAAATGTCTCCAGGGCATTTCAGAGAACTTTGCAGCAGCCCCTTCCATTGCAGGTCTGGAGATCTAGGAGGAAAAAAATGGTTTTGTGGGCCAGGCCCAGGGACCCCCTGCTGTGTGCAGCCTAGGGACTTGGTTCCCTGCATCCCAGCTGCTCTAGCCATGGGTAAAAGGGGCCATGGTACAGCTCAGGCCATGGTTTCAGAGGGTGCAAGCCCCAAGTCTTGGCAGCTTCCACATGATGCTGACCCTGTGGGTCCACAGAAGTCAAAACTTGAGGTTTGGAAACCTCCACCTAGATTTCAGAGGATGTATGGAAACCCCTGGATGTCCAGGCAGAGGTTTGCTGCAGTGGCAAAGCCCTCATGGAGAACCTCTGCTAGGGCAGTGCAGAAGAGGAATGTGGGATTGGAGCCCCCACACAGAGTCCCCACAAGGGCACTGCCTAGTGGAGCTGTGAGAAGAGGGCCACCGTCCTCCAGACCCCAGAATGGTATATTCACCTACAGCTTGCACCATGCACCTGGAAGAGGTGCAGACACTCAGTGCCAGCCTGTGAAAGCAGCCAGGAGGGGGGTACTGTACCCTGCAAAGTCACAGAGGCCAAGCTGCCCAAGGCCATGGGAACCCACCTCTTGCATCAGTGTGCCCTGGATGTGAGACATGGAGTCAAAGGAGATCATTTTGGAACTTTAAGATTTAGTGACTGTGCTATTGGATTCTGGACTTGCATGGGGCCTGTAGCCCCTTTGTTTTGGCCAATTTCTCCCATTTGGAACAGGTGTATTTACCCAATGCCTGTACCCCCATTGTATCTAAGAAGTAACTAACTTGCTTTTGATTTTTACGGACTCATAGATGGAAGAGACTTGCCTTGTCTCAGATGAGATTTTGGACTTGGACTTTTGAGTTAATGCTGGAATGAGTTGACACTCTGGGGAACTGTTGGAAGGCCATGATTATGTTTTGAACTGTGAGGACATGAGATTTGGGAGGAGCCAAGAGTGGAATGATATGGTTTGGCTATATCCCAATGCAAATCTCATCTTGAGTTCCCATAATCCACATGTGTTCTGGGAGGGACCAGGTGAAGATACTTGAATCATGGGGATGGTTTCCCCCATCCTTAGTTCTCACAAGATCTGATGGTTTTAAAAGGGGCCTCCCCCTTCACTGGGTATTCATTCATTCTCCTTCCTGCCACCCTGTGAAGAAGGACATGTTTGCTTCCCCTTCCACCATTACCGAGAGTTTCCTGAGGCCTCCCCAGCCATGCTGAACTGTGAGTCGATTAAACCTCCTTTCCTTTTAAATTACCCAGTCTCAGATAGAATCTTTGCAGCAATGAGAACAGACCAATACAATACTCCTCTGCATCTTTCTTTTTTCATTCAATAAGAGCTAGTAAAAAATCCCACCACCTCTTCTGCAATAGCTACTAATTCATTCTTTTAAATAATTGCATAGTATTCCATGGTGTGAATATATCATAATTCATTCAGCCCTTGCCCTATTTAGGGTATTCAATTTATTTCTAGTTTTTCACAACTGCAAGCAATGTTGTAAAAATCATTTATATATATATTTATCAACCAAAGGTTTTATTTGTATAAAATAGATTCCCAGGAGTCAAATTTTAGGGTCTAAGGGGTATATCTACCTTTGATAGATAATGCCTGATAGCTTTCCCAAAGAGCTACAATACTTCACATTCCACCTTAAAAAGTATTGTAGCTCTCATTAATTTCTGTGACTATTATAGGTATAAAGTTATAGTCTATTGTTATTTTAATTTTCACTTTCCAGATTATTAAGTATTGTTTCCAATGTTTCTTGGCCATTTGGTCTTGATCTTCAGTAAATTGTCTACAAATGTGCTTTGCCCTATTTTCTACTGAATCAAATGCCATTTTCTCAGGATTTTCTAAGAGTTTTGTGGCAAACATGGAGTTGCCACACCCAGACCCTGCTACGATAAAGGACTCAGTCCCCAGCTGCGAGGAGTATGGTTCACTGACAGCCTGCAGCTATTCACTTATTCAGGGTCTACCTCAAATTTGAACCAAGATCATAATGTTCTTATTCAGGCAGCCCATGGCCAATGAATGAGTGAGGCAGTGATAGCTGAGGGCATGCCTCTCTCCATTTCCACCATCACAGGACTCCACCAACAGACATCCTTGCTCCACAACTCCCACTTGGCTGGCTGAGTCAGCTTGTAACAAGAGTGATGGCACCACCTGCTCCTCCCTTTTCCCCCAAATATTTTACTCCCCAATAAACCTTTTGCACCCCTAACTCCATATGCTTCCCAGAGAACTCAACCAGCACATTATAAATATTATCCTTATTATGTCATGTACATTAATAGTTATCTAGAACAATCCTTTATTGACTTTATGGAAACTTTTGCCTACACATTATATTAATTTTCACAGAATCAAAAATGTCTATCAGTTCAACTATAATTTTTGAGTCTCCATTGTTGATTAAGATGCAGTTTTCCACCGCTAAATTGTAGATGTAAATCCTACCTTTTTCTGCAAGATTTTTATTGGTTTTTGAAACTATGTATTTGGCCTATTTATAATTTATTTCTAAGTTTGGTTTTTATATTTATAAGTGTTAATGAGTGTGTATAAGTGTCAAATAAATTTTTAAAAATAAGATGGGGGTCTATTTTTATTTTCCTCCAGATGAATGTCTATTTGTGCCAGCACTATTAAATAATCCTATTGCCTCCTCACTGAATAGAATTATCCTTCTTGTCACATTTCACATTTCTACATGTACTTCAGTCTACTTTTGGATTGTCTTGTCCTGATTCCCATCCAATACCAATTAAGTTTATTACAGTGACCATGTGTTATGTTCTAATATCCATCTTCCCTCCATATTGTAGCTAGAGGGATTTATGTAAAGTACAAATCTGACTTCCCACTATTAAGCTTTATTGGCTTCCCAGTGCCAGCTGAATAGAGTCCAGGGTCTTTGGCACACATGGACATGGCTCCTATCTATATCCCTGGAATCCTCTCTAGCTACACTACTTCTCTTCTTTCACACTCTAGGACTATTAGGCTACTTGAAATCCACTGAATACTAAATGCATTTCATGCTTTTCACATCTTGGTTATATGAAATCCCTTTCCCACCTCTCTTCCTTGAGCTAACCATCACTCCTTCTTCAAAATTCAGTTCAGACATTGTCTTTTCCAGAAAGTGTTTCCAAAACCCTCAAATCACCATTTGTTCTCCTTTAACACCTTTATACCAAGTGTACTATATTTACATCTTTTTAAGTTTGTCTGCCTTTTTAGGTATTTCCTCTGCCTTCTAAAATAAAACCAAAAGAAAAGCAGATCCTGAGGACTATGCTCTTCTGTAAGAGTTTCCACACATTTTAATAGCAAATTCTTGTTGGTTTTTAAAGATGCCCATCATTTACTATGTCTCTATATTAGTATTTATGCACATTATAAAACATACACCAAAGAGTTATAAGAAGATGAAGCAAATATTCCTTTAAAATGTTTTGCTAATGGTGATGGCTTTATACCACCATTAGCTAATATCTTAAGACACAATATCTATTTAGGGCCTTCTGTTGTTGACAGAAGAAGGTGTACATCCACATACTAAAAAGTCAATTTTGGGGAGCTGACTTCTTATAAGATATATTATCATTGTTTTTACTTCGCAATGTGGCTGAGAACGTGCTTGCAGTAAGAATAGAAGGGCAAGCTCTGTAATTTTTGAAAAGTTCACTAAAATTATGTTTGATTTACATTCTCTGGAATATTTAAGCCATGCATCCATCTTGAGTTAGTTTAATTCAAACTAACACAATATAATTTAAAATTCATTTAGCTGGGCTCATGGACCAGGCAATGAGTTGGAGCTGTCAAATTCTCCATGTTCCAGAACTCCCAATCTTCCCTCAAAGTATCTTTTTTGCCCATGTATGGACCAAGTAAGGGTAAGAGTGGAATCTACATATCAAACATTAGCAAAGCTTGATTTACTTCTTATCAATGCAGATAAATAAAAATATGAGCTCCTGAAGGAAGCACTAAACATGGAAAGGAACAACAGGTACCAGCCTTTGCAAAAACATGCCAAAATGTAAAGTCCATCGATGCTAGGAAGAAACTGCATCAACTAACAAGCAAAATAACCAGCTGTCATAATGATAGGATCAAGTTCACACATAACAATATTAACCTTAAATGTAAATGGACTAAATGGTCCAATTAAAAGACACAGGCTGGCAAACTGGATAAAGAGTCAAGACCCATCAGTTTGCTGTATTCAGGAGACCCATCTCACATGCAGAGACACACATAGGCTCAAAATTAAGGAATGGAGGAAGATCTACCAAGCAAATGGAAAACAAAAAAAGCAGGGGTTGCAATACTAGTCTCTGATAAAACAGACTTTAAACCATCAAAGATCAAAAGAGACAAAGAAGGACATTACATAATGGTAAAGTGATCAATTCATCAGGAAGAGCTAGCTATCCTAAATATATATGCACCCAATACAGGAATACCCAGATTCATAAAGCATGTCCTTAGAGACTTACAAAGAGACTTAGACTCCCATACAATAATAATGGGAGGCTTTAACACCCCACTGTCAACATTAGACAGATCAATGAGACAGAAAGTTAACAAGGATATCCAGGAATTGAACTCAACTCTGCACCAAGCGGACCTAATAGACATCTACAGAACTCTCCACCCCAAATCAACAGAATATACACTCTTCTCAGCACTACATCGCACTTATTCCAAAATTGACCACATAGTTGGAAGTAAAGCACTCCTCAGCACATGTAAAAGAACAGAAATTATAACAAACTGTCTCTCAGACCACAGTGCAATCAAACTAGAACTCAGGACTAAGAAACTCAATCAAAACCGGAAACTGAACAACCTGCTCCTGAATGACTACTGGGTACATAACGAAATGAAAGCAGAAATAAAGATGTTCTTTGAAACCGATGAGAACAAAGATACAACATACCAGAATCTCTGGGACACATTTAAAGCAGTGTGTAGAGGGAAATTTATAGCACTAAATGCCCACAAGAGAAAGCAGGAAAGATCTAAAATTGACACCCTAACATCACAATTAAAAGAACTAGAGAAGCAAGAGCAAACACATTCAAAAGCTAGCAGAAGGCAAGAAATAACTAAGATCAGAGCAGAACTGAAGGAGTTAGAGACACAAAAAGCCCTCCAAAAAATCAATGAATCCAGGAGTTGGTTTTTTGAAAAGATCAACAAAATTGATAGACTGCTAGCAAGACTAACAAAGAAGAAAAGAGAGAAGAATCAAAGAGATACAATAAAAAATGATAATGAGGATATCACCACCAACTCCACAGAAATACAAACTACCATCAGAGAATACTATAAACACCTCTATGCAAATAAACTAGAAAACCTAGAAGAAATGGATAGTTTCCTGGACACTTACACTCTCCCAAGACTAAACCAGGAAGAAGTTGAATCCCTGAATAGACCAATAGCAGGCTCTGAAATTGAGGCAATAATTAATAGCCTACCAACCAAAAAAAGTCCAGGACCAGACAGATTCACAGCCGAATTCTACCAGAGGTACAAGGAGGAGTTGGTACCATTCCTTCGAAAAATATTCCAATCAATAGAAAAAAGATGAAATCCTCCCTAACTCATTTTATGAGGCCAACATCATCCTGATACCAAAGCCTGGCAGAGACACAACAAAAAAAGAGAATTTTAGACCAATATCCCTGATGAACATCGATGCAAAAATCCTCAATAAAATACTGGCAAACCGGATTCAGCAACACATCAAAAAGCTTATCCACCATGATCAAGTGGGCCTCAACCCTGGGATGCAAGGCTAGTTCAACATACGCAAATCAATAAACATAATCCAGGATATAAACAGAACCAAAGACAAAAGCCACATGATTATCTCAATAGATGCAGAACAGATCTTTGACAAAATTCAACAGCCCTTCATGCTAAAAACGCTCAATAAATTTGGTATTGATGGAACGTATCTCAACATAATAAGAGCTATTTATGACAAACCCACAGCCAATATCACACTGAGTGGGCAAAAACTGGAAGCATTCCCTTTGAAAACTGGCACAAGACAGGGATGCCCTCTCTCACCACTCCTATTCAACATAGTGTTGGAAGTTCTGGCTAGGATAATCAAGCAAGAGAAAGAAATAAAGAGTATTCAGTTAGGAAAAGAAGAAGTCAAATTGTCCCTGTTTGCTGATGACATGATTGTATATTTCAAAAACCCCACTGTCTCAGCCCAAAATCTCCTTAAGCTGATAAGCAACTTCAGCAAAGTCTCAGGATACAAAATTAATGTGCAAAAATCACAAGCATTCCTATACACCAGTAACAGACAAACAGAGAACCAAATCATGAGTGAACTCCCATTCACAATCACTTCAAAGAGAATAAAATACCTAGGAATCCAACTTACAAGGGATGTAAAGGACCTCCTCAAGGAGAACTACAAACCACTGCTCAGTGAAATAAAAGAGGACACAAACAAATGGAAGAACATACCATGCTCATGGATAGGAAGAATTAATATTGTGAAAATGGCCATACTGCCCAAGGTAATTTATAGATTTAATGCCATCCCCATTAAGCTACCAAAGACTTTCTTCACGGAATTGGAAAAAACTTCTTTAAAGTTCATATGGAACCAAAAAAGACCCCGCATTGCCAAGACAATCCTAAGCCAAAAGAAAAAAGCTGAAGGCATCACGCTACCTGACTTCAAACTATACTACAAGGCTACAGTAACCAAAACAGCATGGTACTGGTACCAAAACAGAGATATAGACCAATGGAACAGAACAGAGCCCTCACAAATAATACCACACATCTACAGCGATCTGATCTTTGACAAACCTGGCAAAAACAAGAAACAGGGAAAGGATTCCCTATTTAATAAACGGTGCTGGGAAAATTGGCTAGCCATAAGTAGAAAGCTGAAACTGGATCCTTTCCTTACTCCTTATACAAAAATTAATTCCAGATGGATTAGAGACTTAAATGTTAGACCTAAAACCATAAAAACCCTAGAAGAATACCTAGGTAATACCATTCAGGACATAGGCATGGGCAAGGACTTCATGTCTAAAACACCAAAAGCAATGGCAACAAAAGCCAAAATTGACAAATGGGATCTAATTGAACTAAAAAGCTCTGCACAGCAAAAGAAACTACCATCAGAGTGAACAGACAACCGACAGAATGGGAGAAAATGTTTGCAATCTACTCATCTGACAAAGGGCTAATATCCAGAACCTACAAAGAACTCAAACAAATTTACAAGAAAAAAACAACCCCATCAAAAAGTGGGCAAAGTATATGAACAGACAATTCTCAAAAGAAGACATTCATACAGCCAACAGACACATGAAAAAATGCTCATCATCACTTGCCATCAGAGAAATGCAAATCAAAACCACAATGAGATACCATCTCACACCAGTTAGAATGGCAATCATTAAAAAATCAGAAAACAACAGGTGCTGGAGAGGATGTGGAGAAATAGGAACACTTTTACACTGTTGGTGGGACTGCAAACTAGTTCAACCATTGTGGAATACAGTGTGGCGACTCCTCAAGGATCTAGAACTAGAAATACAATTTGACCCAGCCATCCCATTACTGGGTATATACCCAAAGGATTATAAGTCATGCTGCTATAAGGACATATGCACACATATGTTTACTGTGGCACTATTCACAATAGCAAAGACTTGGAATCAACCCAAATGTCCATCAGTGACAGACTGGATTAAGAAAATGTTGCACATATATAGCATGGAATACTATGCAGCCATTAAAAAGGATGAGTTTGTGTCCTTTGTAGGGACATGGATGCAGCTGAAAACCATCATTCTCAGCAAACTATTGCAAGAACAGAAAACTAAATACAGCATGCTCTCACTCATAGGTGGGAATTGAACAATGAGATCACTTGGACACAGGAAGGGGAACATCACACACCGGGTCCTATTGTGGGGAGGGGGTAGGGGGCAGGGATAGCATTAGGAGATATACCTAATGTAAGTGACGAGTTAATGGGTGCAGCACACTAACATGGCACATGTATACATATGTGACAAACCTGCACGTTGTGCACATGTACCCTAGAACTTAAAGTATAATAATAATAAAAAAAAAAAAAGATAAGGACAAGGAGCAATAAGAGATTAGGGAAAGGTTAGCAGAGACTGAACTCAGGAGTTCTGCTGCTTAGGCTTGAACTCAGACCACAAAAGCCTTGGAATTGTCTCATTAAGAGTACCTGACAGTGGTGCCACCAAACAGGATGTAACTGTCCTACTCCCTGTAGGAGGATTTGCCTATGAAGATTACACTTTGTAGCAAGAGCACAACAGAAAGGGCATGCACTTTGGAGTCAGACCACCTTGGATTCAAAGCATGGCTCTCCTACTTATTAACTCAGTAACTGATCTTATTATGGTGGTGGTGACAATGTTGGTGCTGGTGGTGGGAGTGAGGGTATTACTAGTAGTTCAGTGACCATGCAAAGCACTATTTACAGCACCAAAATAATTGTAAATAACCCTCTCAGTCCACCAAACATATTGAATGCCTCAGTCTATATTCTATCTCCAATTGGGGTGAGCAAGAATATGACCTCCTCAAAGTGATGTTGATTGAATTAAGGCCACTGCCTGGCATGAAAATAAGCACACTCATCTTATTATATCTTATGGAATTGCAAAACTCACTGTAATCCTATGCCCAATTAGTAGATTGGGATAGGAGTATGGTCAGAATTAGAAAGGAGAGGAATACATCCATTTCTACACCATTTTATTCCTTTTGTAAACTCTGAGACCAGATTAAATAATCCATGTAGGTAAAAAAAAAAAAGAAAGAAAGAAAGAAAAAAAGAAAATGGAAACAGAGGCATCTTCTAAACATGTCTTTTCATGTTGTTTTATCTACCAAGTTAAATCACTCCCTGGTCTAGGCTATCTCTGTACCTGGCAACTTAGCTTCTACTGCCATGCTTAGCACAATGAATGTGTAAACTTTCTACTTACTTAGCTGCTTCTTGCACTAGACCACAGGCTGCCAAAGGGTCTTGCTACCAGAGCAAGAACTAGGCCTTATTTATTGCTGTATCTCATGCCGTAGCATAAAGCCTGCCCACAGGAGGCACACGATAGTTATCCACATCTATAAACTACAGAATGCATCTAAAGGGTTATCAAGAAAACAAGAGCCAGAAGTAGATATTAGGAGCTAGAATCTGAAGTTAGAAAACTCAAGAGGCAAGAAGGGAAGAACTGCCAACTAGGGAAGGCAAGCAAGAAGGGTAGGTTTGGGTAAATCCCTGAAACAAAGACTATGTTCTGAACAGATCGTGTGAAGAAAAAAGATGAGAAACATTGGGAAGCTGGAAGAAAACTTAAGAAAATGGGATGTTTAGGTTTGCAATTTGTAATGTGCTATACTTCTTGGTAAACAGTATCTCCCATATGTGAAACCAGATTTCTGAATGAGCCTCACCAATCCCTCTCCATCATCACCCATGCCCAATAGTCTCAATTCCTCACTGGTATCTCTTTAACCTTTTCCCAGTATTTGATTCTCACTCCTGTCACCTTTGTTCGAGTCCTCATTATTTTCACTTGAAATGTTTTCTCCTCCAAATTCAATTCTCTGTTTCCAGTCTGTGCCCCTCAAAAACTCTTCTTTGATATGAAAATATCTTCCCAAAATTTGGCTCTGAATATACAACTTCTTGGTTCAATCATCTTTAATGGCCCCTATTTACAAAGGTCTCCAGAATAAAATTCTCTTTATTGCCATGTATAAGTAACATGACAAAGTGCACTGTGCCTGAACATAAATCATGCTACTATAAAGATATATGCACACGTATGTTTATTGCGGCACTATTCACAATAGCAAAGACTGGGAACCAACCCAAATGTCCATCAATGATAGACTGGATTAAGAAAATGTGGCACATATATACCATGGAATACTATGCAGCCATAAAAGAGGATGAGTTCATGTCCTTTGCAGGGACATGGATGAAGCTGGAAACCATCATTCTCAGCAAACTATCACAAGGACAGAAAACCAAACACCACATGTTCACACTCATAAGTGGGAACTGAACAATGAGAACACTTGGACACAGGGTGGGGAATATCACACACCACGGCCTGTCATGTGGTGGGAGACAGGGGGAGGGATAGCATTAGGAGAAATACCTAATGAAAATGATGAGTTAATGGGTGCAGCAAACCAACGTGGTACATGTATACATATGTAACAAACCTGCATGGTGTGCATATGTACCCTAGAACTTAAAGTGTAATTTTTTTAAAAAAGGAACTAAGTTTTGAAAATGGCATCCACCACTTACTAGCAATGTGACCACGAGAGTCACTTTTACCTCTCTAAGACTCAGGTTTCCAATGAGAGAAAGAAAAAGAGAGACTAAGAAAAAGAGAGAACTAAGACTTAAAAAGAATGTGGCTAGCCCAGCATTGCGTACATGATACAAGCTCACCACCTTTCTCTCAGGTTTTCTGGCCAGACCAGCATTCTAGCCTTAAGGACGCCCTTACGCAGCCCTGGATGCTGTGCTCTGTGATGCTATCCTCTGCGCTGCCACAGACGGTTGATCATTGTTCATCTATCACTTATCCTGTTATGCCTGTATTTTATGTTCCTATAAGCATATTTATGTTACACTGTTTTGAGTAATTAGTTTTTTCTATCCTTCTAGATTTAAAATACTTTGAGAACAGAGGTGGGATCTTGTTTATCAAGCTTGTCCAACTAGTGGCCCGTGGACCACATCTGAATGCGGCCCAACACAAATTCGTAAACTTTCTTAAAACATTATGAGTTTCTTTGTGATTTACTTTTTTAGCTCATAAGCTATCGTTAGTGTTTGTATATTTTATGTGTGGCCCAAGACAATTTTTCTTCTTCCAGTGTGGCCCAGGGAAGCCAAAAGATTGGACACCCCGTTCTTCATCTTCATATCTCCTATATTATATTCCATTACGTACTGCATAGAATAGGAACTCTGTAAGTGTCTACTAAATTGGGGTGCATTGCATAATTTTAAGGGGTTTATCTAAGTTTTAAAGTTGAACATTCCTTTTGGTGTAAGAATTAATAGTAAGAGGCAGAACAGAGAATTGCCATACTGAAAATAAAGTACCTCTAGTACCCAACACGAGCCTTGAAATACAGTTAGTGTTCCCTAAATTATGTCAATTATTTTCAGATTAAACACCTACTGCGCTGAATACATTTTTTTAAGAGAATGCAATTCTTGAAAATAAGTGTTTTCAGTCAAAAAAGATTTGGGCAAGACAGGATAGTAACATCTACCCAAATCCATCAACAGTCCTAGGGAAAAAAAATGCCCAAAGAAGATTAGTTCTACTGGTATTGAACAGTAAAATTATTATGCTTTAGAATATGAGTTTTCATCTAAATAGGTTTGTATTCTCTATTTCCACAGAGACTTAAACCTGACAAAATGAGCTTAAATTGCGTGCAGAAATGTATAATAACTTTAGGGATTCTTCGGGTAAGATAAACAAAAATTGCTTCCCATTTTATTTTGGGTAAATAATATGAAGAGCTAATCTTTGAACAAATCAAAAATTAATATAGTTACTCTTTTTTTAATTCTGTATCTTGAAGGCAAAGTAACCCAAAGTCAAACTTTTATAGTAGTGTGTACAGTAGTTATTACTGGTGTAACTTTTAACAGTTGTTACTGCTGATTCTTTAAAAATATATGGCAAAATGGTTAAGATCAAGAACTGTGGGTTGGGGGTAGACCCAGGGTTAAACCTTCTACAGCTTTAGATCTTGACCAAATTACTTATCCTCCAAATCTCTGCTTCATCACGTGCTATGACGATAATTGGAGCATCTATCTGAAAGGTTGCTGTGAGAATGAAAAGATTAAATGATACTGATCATAAAGCATTGTGCCTGAAACAAAGTACTTGATAAATGGCAGCTATAATAATCATCATCATTACTATAAGTTTATCCAGTTGTAATCATTTTAGCTACCTACTAGAAATATGTATTCTTTCCAAAGCAGTCTTCTTTCAGCTAGGCATGGTGGCGTGGGCCTGCCTGTGGTCCCAGCTACTCAGAAGGCTGAGGTGGGAGGATCGCTTGAGCCCAGTAGGTCGAGAATGCAGTGAGCGTGAGATCGCGCCACTGCACTCCAGCCTGGGCGACAGAGTGAGCCTTCGTGTCTAAATAGTTAACTGGACGGGCAGGGTGGCTCACGCCTGTAATCCCAACACTTTGAGAGGCCAAGACAGGCAGATCACTTGAAGTCAGGATTTCAAGCCTGGTGAAACCCCTTCTCTACTAAAAATACAAAAATTAGCCGGGTGTGGTAGCAGGCACCTGTAATCCCAGCTACTCGGGAGGCTGAGACAAGGAGAACCGCTTGAATCTGGGAGGTGGAGGCTGCAATGAGCCGAGATCGCGCCACTGCACTCCAGCCTGGGCGACAGTGCGAGACTCCGTCTCAAAAACAAAAATAAAAATAATTAGTTAATTAATTAATTAATTTTTTTTTAATGCAATCTTCTTCCAAAGGCGATCACAAGGCTGTTGGAGGCTGGAGCCGCTAAGTCGCCCCCTACCGTGCGGGTGGCTTCGTCCGGGACCATTCCAGAGGCTGTGCCACTGCTGGAGGTGCTCAGCGGGGCCGGGACCCGCTTGGGGCACGGTCCGGGGCGGGCACCGGAGCCCGACTAGGCTGAGCGGCAGGTCCTGACGAAGCCACCCGCGCGGCCCCGCCCGCCTGGCGGGATGAGTGACGGCGGCAACAGGTGCAGAGACGCGTCCGCGGCTTCTCAGGAGCCCCCGAGTTTGGCGCGTCAGGCCCCGAGAGTCAGAGTTTGACTCTAGAACCTTCTTCGCATTACACCAGTCTTCGGAAGTCGCCCGTCAATCGGCTTCTTCCAGCCCAGTAAAGGCTTAAGGTCACCTCAACCTCTCGAAACCCACCAGTCCCAGAGGCCGACTCTTCTCAAGTGGAGGCTACGGGAAGGCGTGCCGTGCATGGAGCTTTGCCCGACCGCTCGCTCTCTCCTCCCTAGCCGTCTGAGAGCAGGCGAGAGGGGTCCCAGAACAGAGCCCTCGCTCCGCACGCCCCACGCCCGCCCCGCTGTGCCGTGCGCTCTGCCCCTGAGACGCCCCGGCTCGGAGTCCCAGAGCCGCAGCCGAAACTCGCCCGCCCGCGCCCCTCTCCGGCTTGCGGCGCCCGCCCGCACCGCCGCCTGCCACCCGAGGCGACGCCGTCTGCTTCTCCCCACCCGCCAGGTGGCAGGTTCAGGGCCCGGGTCTGAGCCTGCTCCCCTGCAGCTGCCACTGCCGCCCTCGCCGCCAGGGGGCGAGAGTCCCAGGCAGGACAAGCAGCGCTGCTGCCTTGGCGTGAAGGTGGTTTCAAACTTTAGGCTTCTCTTCCCTACCCGCGTCTCTGAAGAGCAGAGAGGAAGATGGAAACCGAGTCCGGGCAGGTGAGTACGGCGATCAGGGCCCCAGGGCGCGGGGTAGCGGGGAGAAGGAGCAGCGTGGAGCCGGTCCCTGAGGGCCTGGAGGGGCAAGGTGAAGACCCCAAACGCTCGCTATCTGGTTAGGAAGAAATGTGGCCAGGTGCCCCATCGACCGCTGCCAGGAGCCGCCCGCCCGCAGACCTCGTCTGGCTGTGTCATGGGGGTCAGGAAGGCGCCGCCACGGGGCCTGGACTGGGTGTAGACGGGCCAGGGGACCTCAGGCGCAGATGTTTCGGGAGGCGGCGGGCTGCCGGGCACCCAGTGGAGTCCGAGCAGATAAACTGCTTTCCCGCCGAAATTGGGCTAGGCAGCGTCTTTGACGCTCCCTCCGGCCGAACTTCGACCCAGCGGCCCAGAGCGAGGAGTTGTCAGGGCGGTCGACGCCTCCACTCCCCGACTGGTCAGCGAGGACCGGAAGGTCTGAGAGACCTGGCGGGGGCCCGCCTGTGGCCCAGGTGGGATCCGGACACTGTAGCACTGGCTGTGCACCCGAGCCAGTCAGGGCGGACTTGGGGAAGTGAAGGAAGACGGCCCACACAGGCCCGAGGCGCAGCGGCAACGTGCCGTCCCGTCCCGCCCCGTCCCGCCGCCAGCAGCCAATCAGGGAGCGCCGCGCGAGGGTGGGGACCAGCTGCGCACGAGGCCAGCGGCGGGGTCGGTGCCGTTGAGGGTTCCCGCCACTGCTGCTGGCGGATTTGCGGGGCAAAATTTCTCGCTGGCTAGCCTTCTTTTCCCTCCCGCACTTTGGTGGGGAGGGGGTGGATCCTCGTTTTGGTGCCCAAGTTCACGATGACCCGAGAGAACTCGAGGAAGTTGTCGCCGCGGCCATTTCCCCCAGTGCCGCAACTTGCTGGCCTTGGAGGGGGAGGAGCGCCGAGGCAGTGACTGCGACGGTTAGCCCGCCCGTTCCTGCTGTCTTCCTTTGCAAAATAGATGCTAGATCTCGAGGTTGACTTAAGGGGAGGAGCCAGTGAGGGCACATTGCTTTGGAGGAGAAGTTTAATAAACTCTCTAGTGCTGGAAGTTTTAGCAAGCGGAGGGGAGACTTCAGACCCGACAACAGTCCCCCTTCTAGGTGCTTCCGTAACACGTGCGGAATTTATTGCTAGTTAGAATTTGAGGCTTTCTTTGTTGTTTAACTCAATGCATCACTAATTGTTAATAATGAACTTAGATGTTGCCTCTACCTGAGCCTTGCTATTGCTAACATTAAAATATTTTGTAGGCCTGGTGCGGTGGCTCACGCCTGTAATCCCAACACGTTGGGAGGCTGAGGTGAGAGGATCACGAGGTCAGGAGATCGAGACCATCCTGTCCAACATGGTGAAACCCTGTGTCTACTAAAAATACAAAAAAATTAGTGCACGCCTGTAGTCTCAGCTACTCGGGAGGCTGAGGCAGGAGAATCTCTTGAACCGGGGAGGCAGAGGTTGCAGTGAGCTGAAATCACGCCACTGCACTCCAGCCTGGTGACAGAGCGAGACTCCGTCTCAAATATATATATATACACACACACATATACACATGTGTATATATATAGTAGACTGCTGTTATACTGTATTCTTTTGCCTTCAGCCTATTTGGCATATCGTGAGCAGGTCTCTCCTGAAGAAATGATTCACTTTTAGTCATTCAACAGATATTCATTGAGCACCTGCTGTGTACTGTCAGTACTTTAGATGCTGCCGTGAAAAAAGCAAAACTCCTGCCCTAGTGCATTACATAATAGTGGAGACGGATAATGGACATAATAAGTAAATTATATCGTATGTTAGAAAATGATGAGGGAGAAAAATTAAGCAAAGCGAGCCCACATTAGAGCAGGAGCCTTAGAGACTGGAGGAGAGTGAAGTGAATTGAGTGTGAAAGGTTTTTCTTTTCTCAGGGAGTATCCTTTAGTTTCTCGAGATTGGAAATAAAGCACTGTTTACTTCCGTTCATTTCATCCTTCCCTCGATGAAATATAATGGGGTTTGTCTTTTACTTAAACTTGCAAACAAATTAGTACATCTTATTTTCAATAAGAGAATTTCATGAAGAATGATTTTTTTAATTTAGCAAATAGGTAACTTTGACACTGTAAACAAATGGGCAGAAAGACAAGATTACATCTAGTAGAGCTGTTATATTATTTCTAGCAATACAAAATCCACAGTTGAAAAATACTAAGCATTCCAGAATTACCCATTCTGAGCATTATATCCTACTGAGCAAAGTGACTGATGTCACAAATAACCTCCAAGTGCCCAGAGAGAAAGTTGTTAAGATTAGATTCCCAGTTTCTTTCATTGGAAACTACAACATAGTAATTATTAAATGTGGTGGCTTTTCCGTGTTTTAAAAGAAGTATTTACGTATTCCCTTATTAGGAATATGTACTTCCTTAAGGCTGGATGGAGAAGAGAGCCCATAAGGTCCAGCCTATAGCCCAATTGCCACTCCTGCCCTAGTCATTTCTCTGTACATCTTGCAAAGATTAATTGAGGGATTGTGATTGTATAGACCAGAGAAGAAAGAACACAAATTTGAAAAAGAACAACTCTATTACCTGAGCTGGAAATTCATTTTCATGTGTTTGTTTCTCAGAGAATTGGAATTATGAACTTCAAGATTTGTTATTTTCTTTTTCTTTCTTTTTGAGACGGGGTCTCGCTTTGTTGCCCAGGCTGGGGTTGAACTCCTGACCTCAAGCAATCCTCCTGCCTCAGCCTCCCAAGCAACTGGGATTACAGGCACAAGCCACAACACCCAGTTTACTTCAAGTTTTTTGAAGCACACATTTAGGATATTAGACTGTCTCAGAAGTGTGTTTAGTGTTTCCAGATGGAAAATAATTCACCAGTTCTTGAATTGGTTTCTCTTCTACGTGATTCTCAAGTCCTGGTTTTCTTTCAGTTATACCTTAAAAGTCTATTATTTTACCATTCTGCAAAGGCTTATACATTTATATGTGTTTATTAAAATTTAAATTAGATCCTCTAACTTATCATTGTGAACATATGGATATGTACTGAGCTAATTCTTTGGAATAAACATTTATGAGCTATAAGTATATAATTTTTAACAAAATCAGTCCAATCTTCAAAATGACAAGTGCATTTAAAATTTTGACCTTCAGGCTGAAAATGGTGAATGTGAATGTTACAGTTTATTAACTTATCAATGACCGTTAGTTAAAGACCACCAGGAACACAAGCGTCATTTAGTGAAGTTGGGTCTGTTAATCGTTCAAACAAAGGAAAACAGAAACCATGGGGCCTCTCAATCAGAAGGTGTTAGAACTCATAGGATAAAGGCTTGTGTTGAGCAATTTTTAGAGAGGGTTTAAGGAAGCAGGGCTTTACTCTGGAATGTATATCGTCAGGAAATGGTAGTAATTCTATGATTGGATGTGTTAACTTTTATCTAAAAGGAAAGAAAAATGGATCGAGGCCAAAACTATAACTAATAAAGAAGGGGCAGTCACTCATATCAGCCAGAATGGAGGGATGTTTGGTTATTATTGGATTTGGGCAATGCGTTTTTTTTTAGTCAGCCTTCAAACATGATTGTGGAGTGGTCTTGTTTTTAATCTTAATCCATCAGAGTCACAGGGTGACTTTGATTTTAGTATTCTGTTAATGAGAGAACACCACAGCCTAGCCGTGAGTGCCAGGCCAACTCCTAACAACACCAGGGCCTAGCTGATTGTGTCAGCCTGGGACTGTTTTTC
>NC_037680.1:73747423-73866864 GCF_003255815.1 Theropithecus gelada | reverse complement strand
AAAAAAAAAAAAAAAAAAAAAAACCTGTCTTCACACAAAAACCTCTAAACAAATGTTTACAGTAGCTTTACTTGTAATCGCTGCAAACAACTCAATGTACTTCAACTAGAGAATGGATAAACACACTAGCACAGTGGAATACTACCCAGTAATAAAAAGGCAGAAACTATTGATGTGCACAACAGTGTGGAAATTGGAATATTTAACAGTTTAAATGGGTTAAAGAGTGCCAGCTTTTGGCAGTTTTGTGTGGCCAATAGGAGGTCCTAGTCTCTTTTTGCTCAGTCACTAGCAGACAGTATCCCTTTTTTCTTTGTCTTCACATCTGAATGTATTGAACTACGAGTCCAAATTGGGAAGGGATTAGGCTGGAACAGGTTTTGTTCATGTTGGTCATAATTGAAGTTGGAAGAGATTATTAGCATAGACGTTTCTTTGCCTCCTCAAGTCTTCATTGTTTTTGACCCCTGGTTACTCATTTTGGTATGTTCTCTCATTTTTTATTTTCATAGTTGCCAACCCCCCCTTTTTTTTGAGGTGAAGTCTCACTCTGTTACCCAGGCTGAATTGCAGTGGCATCATCTTGGCTCACTGCAACCTCAGCCTCCCGGACTCAAGCGATACTCTTGTTGCCCACGGGGGAGTGCAGTGGTGCGATCTTGGCTCACTGCAACCTCCACCTCCCAGGGTCAAGCGATTCTCATGCCTCAGCCTCCTGAGTAGCTGGGATTATAGGCATGCCACCACCATGCCTGGCTAATTTTTGTGTTTTTAGTGAAGACAGGGTTTCATTGTTGGCCAGGCTGGCTTTGAACTCCTGATCTCAAAGTGATCCAGCTGCTTTGACTTCCCCAAAGTGCTGGGATTACAGGCGTGAGCCACCGCACTCAGCCAGGTGCCAAGAAATTTTATGCATTGATCATTTGTTGTTAGAAATGATCTATTTGCACATTTTTAGTCAGTTTATATTTAAGAAATTACAGGAATACTTACACACCAGGCTGTAACTTAGTGTTGGCTTTGAAGATACGGAGTTAGAGACAACATTGTCATTCCCAGAGATACAGAATTTGAAGTGGAATTTTACAAACCTTGGCTGGCATGGATAGGGGAGAGAAAAATTTGGAAAATTACTTTTAATGACTTCTACAGATTACCTATTTGTTTATTTACTTATTTAGAGACAGGGCCTGGCTCTAACACCCAGGCTAGAGTACAGTGGTGTGATCTCAGCTCACCGCAACCTCTGCCTCCTGGGCTCGAGCCATCCTCTGACCTCAGCCTCCTGAATATCTGGGACTACAGGTGTGCACCTGTAGTGACTAATTTTTGTATTTTTGTCGGATCTAATTTTTGTATTTTTTTGTAGAGACAGGGTTTCGTCATATTGCTTAGGCTGGCCTTGAACTTGTGAACTCAAGTGATCTGCCTGCCTGAGCATCCCAAAGTGCCCAGCCTTATTACTTTTTTATTGATTAATTAATTTATTTATTTGAGATGGAGTCTTGCTCTGTCGCCTAGGTTGGAGTGCAGTGGTGCGATCTCGGCTCACTGCATCCTCTGCCTCTGGGGTTCAAGCAGTTCTCTGACTCAGCCCCCTGAGTAACTGGGATTCCAGACACTCACCTGGTTAATTTTTATATTTTTAGTAGAGACGGGGTTTCACCATCTTGGCTAGGCTGGTCCTGAACTCCTGACCTCGTGATCCACCCGCCTCGGCCTCCCAAAGTGCTGGGATTACCATTGTGAGCCCCCATGCCTGGCCGAGATCACCTTTTATGAAATATATTAACGTACAGAAGAGAATAGAACAAAATATAATGAACACTAACCCACTATTCAGCTTTATCAATTCTTCGTTTTCTGCCATATTTTTTCCCACCTTTTTATTTATTTATTTTGAAAATGAAACCTGAGACACAAAGTTACCTTATTTATGAATGTCATGGTAATAATTTGTTTTCTCATAAATATTTGGGTATATTATGTTTGGTATTTTGGCACATAGTTTATTAAGAAATTTCTGAGTTTTTAGTTCTCCGAATTGCATAATAAGCTGCTGAGTTTTATGGAATCTGATGTCTTAATTTTATGAATCACATGGTGTATGTGTAAATGTGCTGCAGTTTGCAGTGTGTTAACAAAGCCCATTAGCTTTTTGGACTTTATATCCATAGTTTCCAGCAGACAGAAAACAATGCCTGATTTGCATATAAACATTTAATTGTACTGCCTATAAGAAGTTCAGTAATAAACTCCCCTCAGGATTAATTAACTACAAACAACTGCCTAGGCCCAGGAGATTTAGGGCTGGGTAATTTTGTTACTAAATTTTAATAAGAATCTAGTCATGATTTACATGGATTTCATACCAACACTATTTCAGTATTTTATGAACCTTTGTGATTGGAAACTCTGATGCTAATCAGCAGGTACATAAAATCAGTAGGTAAAATTCAGTAGCTGAAATTAGTTCCTGAATAAATGTTATCCAGATGAGGAACTAGTTGCTGAAACTTTAGGATGGAAAAGTTCTTTAGACGGAAAATAAGAGAGATGCTTGATAAGGCAGAAAATGCAAGTTGCACAATATGTGTAGTGTGCAGTTTTTATAAAACAGCACCCCTTTCCTATTTTTTAGTTGTGTATGAGGTAGAGGAAAGTATAAAATGATGCTTTAAATTGGAAAATTTGGTAGGGGTGGGCTGGGGTTGGAAATGGGAGGGGTGAAGGGCCAGGTAAAATAGTTTCCTAGGGTGTTTGTTAATGAGGCAGAATCCTGGGCTTCACAGCCTGAGTTGGAGGTTTGGAGTTAGTGTATCCAAGACCTAGGATTCCACCTTTGTAACAGGTGCACCAGGTCCTTTCTTTCTATGTGGTCCTTAGTCTATACTAATGCTGTATAGGAGATTGCAGACTGTTTGTCCTGATTCACCCATTTGTTTTTTGCCTAAATCCTCATGGAAGTAGCATTTGTGGTCCTTTTACAAAAACCTTTTTAGGTAAAAGTGATAAATGTACCTGTGGTTTAAAAAAAAAAAGCCTGAAGCTGGGCGTGGTGGCAGGCACCTGTAATCCCAGCTATTTGGGAGGCTGAGGCAGGAGAATCGCTTGAACCTGGGAGGCAGAGATTGCAGTGAGCCGAGTTCGGGCCACTTAAAAAAAAAAAAGAAAAGAAAAGAAAATGCCTGAAGGGGCTGGGAGTGGGGCAAATGTAGATTAAATTTTTCAAAATATAAAACTACGAACAGAAACAAAAGTAGAGATCATAGTAAAAAGAACCACCCTGCTCAAGTGAGGATATTTCTGGCTGCCTGGGCTGCTGTAATGGTTTGGGGAGAAAGTAACATCTGTGCATGTAGTGCTGCTGTGTAACACGATACACTATAAGAATTTTGAGATCTGATCACAAACTGGGGCTGCTAAATTCAGCATTAAAACTATTCTATCATTTTGAGTTTCTTTCTTTCTGTTTCTTTGTTTCTGAGACAGAGTCTCACATCCAGGCTGGAGTGCAGTGGCAGCAATCATGGCTCACTACAGCCTTGACCTACTGGGCTCAAGCAGTCCTCCCACCTCAGCCCCCCAAGTGGCAGGGGACTATAGGTTTGCCATGTTGCCCAGGCTGGTTTTGAACTCCTGGGATCAAGTGATCCGCCAACCTCAGCCTTCCAAAGTGTTTGGATGACGTGTGTGAGCTACCGCGTCCCGCCTCCAGTTTCTGAGACCTGCTCCTGTTCCTTTCTTATGTGGAAATGTGACCCAGCTGTGCCTTAGACTAGATAAGGACATTTTGTTATTCTGCACATCTATCTTGAGGAACTATAGAGGGCTTTCTCCTTTAGCTGGGAGGTTTGGCAAATGCAGGATGCTATTTGAATCTTTAGCTTTTGATTCATGCAGCTAGCAATTGAGCTTATTTATTTATTTATTGAGATGGTGTTTCGCTCTTGTTGTCCAGGCTGGAGTGCGATGGCGTGATCTCGGCTTACTGTAACCTCCGCCTTCCAGGTTCAAGTGATTCTCTGCCTCAGCCTCCTGAGTAGCTGGGATTACAGGCGCCTGCCACCATGCCCAGCTAATTTTTGTATTTTTAGTAGAGACAGGGTTTTACCACATTGGCCAGGCTGGTCTCGAACTCCTGACCTCAGGTGATCTGCCCGCCTCGGCCTTCCGAAGTGCTGGGATTGCAGATATGAGCCACTGCGCCCAGCCTAATTTTTATTTATTTATTTATTTTTTTGAGATGAGTTTTGCTCTCTTTGCCCAGGCGAGAGTGCACTGGCATGTGATCTTGGCTTACTGCAACCTTGGCCTTCGGGGTTCAAGCAGTTCTTCTGCCTCAGCCTCCTGAGTAGCTAGAACTACAGGCGTGCACCATTACACCCAGCTAACTTTGTATTTTTACTAGAGAGTAGGTTTCACCATGTTGGCCAGGCTGGTCTCGAACGCCTGACTTCAGGTGATCTGCCCGCCTTGGCGTCCCAAAGTGATGGGATTACAGGCATGGACTGCCACGCCTGGCCAGCAAGTAAGCTTTTTAAAAGTGCCTGGTGTCAAAGGGCTTAATTCAGCATGGGCTGGCAAGAATTTAAACAGCTATTTGTCAGGCCATAGAAATCTTTTGCAATCAAAACTATTTCTTTATACATCTATGTACTATTTATATTATTAAAACAAAACATTGCTTTGCAAAATTAACCTGGTGTCAGGAAAGACTACAATATGGAAGACTAGTCTGTATTTAAAGAAGAGCAAAGAGAGTGACAACTAAATGCAGTGTAGGGTGCTTGATTGGATCGTGGGTTAAAAAAGAACATCTGTAAAGGCTGTTACTAGGGCAGCTGGGGAAATTTGAAGCTGGGTTATATGTTAGATGATATCTTATCACGGTTTTTGGCTTTTTTTTGAGAGATAGAGTCTTGCTCTGTCACCCAGGTTGGAGTGTAGTGGTGTGATCTCCGCTCACTGCAACCTCTGCCTCCCGGGTTAAAGTGATTCTCCTGCCTCAGCTTCCCAAGTACCTGAGACTACAGGTGCATTGCCCCCACACCCAGCTAATTTTTGTATTTTTTAGTAGACACGGGGTTTCGCTATATGTTGGCCAGGCTGGTCTCGAACTCCTGACCTCAAGTGATCCGCCCACCTCGTCCTCCCAAAGTGTTGGGATTATAGGCATGAGCCACGGCGCCCAGCCTATCATGATTTAATTTCTAGAGCATGCTTACGCTGTTGTGATTACTAGTCTCTTATATGGTACAATTATGTACATTTTCTGTATTTAAGAGAGTATTTTGATAATTACCTAGTAAAGAAATGCATTGTGTTGGGAATTCTTTTGGAAAGTGAAATTAAGAAAGTCTGTATCATCTTTTTATAGATATTGAAGCACAGATTCGAGAAATTCAAGGCAAGAAGGCAGCTCTTGATGAAGCTCAAGGAGTGGGCCTCGATTCTACAGGTTATTATGACCAGGAAATTTATGGTGGAAGTGACAGCAGATTTGCTGGATACGTGACATCAATTGCTGCAACTGAACTTGAAGATGTAAGTTACAAATTATGTACAAGAGGCAGTTTTTTTTTTTTTTTGAGAGAGCAAGAAATATGAATAACTTTTGTTTCAGCCATCTGGTTTAATCTGGAGAAACATTTTTGGGATTTTTTTTTTTTTTTTTTTTTGAGACGGAGTCTCGCTCTGTCGCCCAGGCTGGAGTGTGGTGGCCGGATCTCAGCTCACTGCAAGCTCCGCCTCTCGGGTTCACGCCATTCTCCTGCCTCAGCCTCCCGAGTTGGGACTACAGGCACCCGCCACCTCGCCCGGCTAGTTTTTTGTATTTTTTTAGTAGAGACGGGGTTTCACCATGTTAGCCAGGATGGTCTCCATCTCCTGACCTCGTGATCCGCCCATCTCGGCCTCCCAAAGTGCTGGGATTACAGGCTTGAGCCACCGCGCCCGGCCATTTTTGGGGTCTTTTAGAGGATAAAACTACCGGAGGTATCCTCTCTAAGGTTCAGAAACTTCACTGGAAATGCTTTGTTCTGAGAATTTTTGGTAAAGACTAGTTTATTTATCCAGTGAAGCACACCTGCCAGCCATTACCGTTATAAAGTAAACAGTAAAGTAAATCCCTGCCATTACTTATCAGCTCTATCTAGAGTAGCCTGTGTGAGAAGTGACTTAATTGTAAATAGCCATCTGTCCTTGCGATTTGATTACTGATTGTACTTGATACTGTTTTTTTCCTCTTGGTATCTTAATGTGAATGAATTTTCTTTTCTCTCTCTATTTTTTTTTTAAGACAGTCTCGCCCTGTTGCCCAGGCTTGAGTACAGTGGCGTGATCTTCGCTCACTGCAGCCTCGGCCTCCTGGGTTCAAGTGATTCTCCTGCCTCAGCCTCCCGAGTAGCTGGGATTACAGGCGCCTGCCACCATGCCTGGCTGATTTTTGTATTTTTAGTAGAGATGGAGTTTCTCCATGTTGGCCAGACTGGTCTTGAACTCATGACCTCAGGTGATCCACCTGCCTCGGCCTCCCAAAGTGCTGGGATTACAGGCTTGAGCCACTGCGCCCAGCCTGGAATTCTTTTTAGTACTGATATTGATGAGCTTTTCATATCTGTTTCAATTACTATGGAGGAGGAGTGCCTTTCATTTTGATATCTGTTCCCTCAAAGCATTTTTTATGTATTCCAGGTAGCTTATATTTTATCAGACCATTCCAAACTCCAAATTTGGTGATTCAGTTAGAGATAAACTTTATGTGTATAGATTATCATACCTTTTTTTTTTTTTTTTTGTCTCGCTCTGTCACCCAGGCTGGAATGCAGTGGTGCGATCTCGGCTTTACTGCATGCTCTGCTTCCTGGGTTCATTCCATTCTCCTGCCTCAGCCTCTAGAGTAGCTGGGACTACAGACGCCCGCCACCACATCCAGCTAATTTTTTGTATTTTTAGTAGAGACAGGGTTTCACTGTGTTAGCCAGGATGGTCTTGATCTCCTGACCTCGTGATCCGCCTGCCTTGGCCTACCAGAGTGCTGTGATTACAAGCGTGAGCCACCACGCCTGGCCCAAACTGGTTATTTTTTATTTTTTTTAATTTTTGGATAGGTCATGTATATTTCTTTCTTCCTTTTTTTTTTTTTTTTTTTTTTTTACTATAAATTCTAGGGTAAGGTTTATTACATATGTATACGTGTACCATATTGGTGTGCTATACCCATTAACTCATCATTTACATGAGGTATATCTCCTAATGCTATCCCACCCCCCTCCCCACCCCATGACAGGCCTTGGTGTGTGATGTTCCCCATCCATGTCTAAGTGTTCTTTTTGTTCAGTTCCCACCTATGAGTGAGAACATGTGGTGCCAAACTGGTTATTTTTAAGAAATTCAAGTCACATTTTACTTTATAGTTGGCTCTCTCTTTCCTTTTTTTTTTTCTTGAGAGAAATTTAAAAGAAATTTAAGTCACATTTTACTTTATAGTTGGCTCTCTCTTCCTCTTTTTTGTTCTTGAGAGAAATTTAAAGTCCCAAAAGGTGAAATTTCTAGAAGCCAGTGGTGGCCTAGTTAGCACTTTATTTGGGGGTCTCATACCCTAATGGTAAAATAAAGTGATAGCTCTATGTTTCAGAAACTGAGGGGGAAATTGTCACTTTATTTTTAAATAAAATAAGTGAGGTGTTAAGATCTGGAGAATTACCCCGTGTGGCATTTTTTATTTTTTATTTATTTTTATTACAATAGAGATGAGATCTCACTATGTATGTGGTTTTGTTTTTTGGAGACAAAGCCTTGCTCTGTTGCCCAAGCCGAAGGCAGTGGCCAGATCATGGCTCCCTGCAACCTTCGCCTCCCAAGTTCAAGCAATTTTCCCACCTCAGCCTCCTGAGTAGCTGGGACTACATATACACACCACTATGCCTGGCTAATTTTTGTATTTTTTTGGTAGAGACAGAGTTTCACTATGTTGCCCAGACTGGTCTTGAACTCCTGGGCTCAAGCAGTCCCCAGCCTCGGCCTCCCAAAGTGTTGGGATTACAGATGTGCGCCACCTTGCCCAGCTGGGTCTCTGTTGCCTAGGCTAGTCTCAAAACTCCTACACTCAAGCCATTCTCCCACCTTGACCTCCCAGACAGTTGTACTTTTTATACTAGAAAAGTAACAGTATAACATTGTTCTGTTTAAACATACTACTAGGGGCAAATACATTTAAAATTAAATATTTGTTTCAATGGTTGTTAAATTGTGTTAAAAAAATGAGTTAAAAGTAGAAAGTTCTAAAATAAGCTGTAGTTATCAAATTGAAAAAACATTAAAATTAAATGCTCAGGTTTTTCTAGTCCATACCTACTTTATCTTAATTGACTTCTATAGAAGATATTCCCTGCTTAATCGTTTTAAAAAATAAAGATAGCTTTACTGAATTGAATTTAATAGGTTTTTGAAGTGAAAGAAGACCAATTTTGTTTGTAAGTTTTATGAAGGAGGGCTTAGACATCACACTGTCAGTAGATCTTTTGATTTCATGTTGAATCTTTGCATATTCTTTCTAATTGTTAAGTTCTGACATTTTGTTTATGGCTTTTTGGGGGATTTTCATTGCAGGATGACGATGACTATTCATCATCTACGAGTTTGCTTGGTCAGAAGAAGCCAGGATATCATGCCCCTGTGGCATTGCTTAATGATATACCACAGTCAACAGAACAGGTGACCTTTTATTTTAAAAGCATAGTTTATTCAGCTAAAGAAAAGTGAATGTCTGAGTTCCCATAGAAACCCATAAATTTTAGGATGCTTTAAGGAGAATTATAAATAATAATTTATTTTGTAAAGGTGTAATCTTCTTTTTTTTTGACACAAGGTCTTACTGTCTTGCTCAGGCTGATCCCAAACTCCTGGGCTCAAGCATTCCTCCTGTCTCAACCTCCCAAGTAGTTGAGATTATACACACAGGCCATCACGCCTGGCTGTAATCATGTAGTGAAGCATTGAACTATGGAAATGTGGATATGTATATTACCTTGTTTCCATATGCCTTATTTTTTTATATTAACATTTATCTGTGAAGCAGTACAGAATATTAGTAGACATGTATTAAACATTTGTGCTTTACAGTGTTCTGATTTTTGTTTATGATATTCTGCTTTGTTATTTTAATAAAGTGGATATTAAGTGAGACATACCTCTTTTCAGTATGATCCATTTGCTGAGCACCGACCTCCGAAGATTGCAGACCGGGAAGATGAATACAAAAAGCATAGGCGGACCATGATAATTTCCCCAGAGCGTCTTGATCCTTTTGCAGATGGTAATTCTTTCCCACTTTTCTATAAGTATTCAGAAATTTATTTGTATTAAGTTGTCTTTAGCCCTTTGATTTTTTTTGGCATGCTTCTGAATTTGCTTTTCTTTTTAAAAATCCCCCCTACTATAGATTTGTATAGATTTGGTTGAAGTCACAGATGCCATATTCTTCATCTTTATAATGCAAGTTTTCTTTCCAGGTAGAAGGACAAGAAAAAAATGAGCCAATGCCATAGAAACGCAAAGGGTTAAAGGTTTTACTTTTACTTTTGTTTTGGGTACGCTTTCTATACTTGGAACAAATGTGTTTTTCTGCTCAAAATACTTTCAAATTATTGAAAGTTTTCATTCCAAATCCTAGATGTTTAGGATTGTTACCCTTGAGAAACTGTTTCTCACACTAGAACTCCCCCCATAGTGCTCTAAATGTAGCTTAGTAAAGGCACCTACTTTGCTCTAAGCATACTTAAAGTTAAAACAAAAGTATGTATACAAAGAGTGTGATATTTTTAATAGTTGGAGTCTGTTTTGCTAATTTTAGTGTGCAAGTCAGCACAAGGGGCATAGTGAGCCTGTGGAAGCTTTCCTCAGGTGAGTGAGTTTCACAATCAAAATTAGGTGCCTGTTTCTTAAAATTAGATTCTGCTGCAGGTTTACATACTAGATTTTCAGCCTGCATGAATTAGTAGGGATATTCTTTTTTTACTTGCATAATTGTAATTGATTTAAACATGTATGCCAGAATTCACAGGCCCATACTAACTGTCCTTAATTTCTTTCCTACAGCAGTACTGCTATATGCCAGTCCTGTCTGCATTCTTAAGGGTGCAGTTCAACACATCCTCTCTAGATTATGGTGAAAAAGTATTCCAAAGGAAGTCTTATCAGAGCTAGTGTCAGAAAGAATGACACTACCAATTGGGCATGATCTTCAGCATAGGAAATGTCTTAGAATTTTATTATTTTTTCCTAAATTGTGATGCTATACCACTTGTATAGCTAGTTACCACATTTCTAAAGCATAATGTGCCTCTGTGAATCTTGTTATATACTGTTCGGGCTTCTGTAAGATATTTTGAAGTTTGAAAAGCAAATACTGAAACTTTAACCGAGAGACCAACACATCTCTTTGTACACCATGTTGCTTCTGTGTGCATCATAATAACTGGTAGAAGTAATATATTTCAAGTAATATGTTTCCAGTTTTAATTTATGCTTTCTAAGAAATAAAAATATGTTTTCTGGGTCAAAAAACTTAAAGCATGAAGCCCTTTTTAGTAACGTGACATCAGAATAAGATTATAGGTATATTTTTAAAATCAGATTTTCTAAACTACAATTGTTTTAGAACACTGTATGAAGAACTTATCTAGTCATAGTTATTTGTAGTCAGGATTTTAACAACTTGCAACAGGTAATGTTTTGAATATAAATATCTTTCCAAAGTGTTACTAATGGTAAAGAGATAATTTTCTAGGCTTCTATTCTGCTGCTTGAAGTCAGAACTGCTGATGGAGACAAAGGCACGAAAGTGTACGTATTCCGGATTAGCAACCCAGGAACCCATCACTTCTGAAGACTCTAAACTGTGCTGTCATTTTGTTTTTATATGCATTAAAATATTTGTTTTAAACTGCTGTAGATGTTTGTGTTCAAACAGGTTAAATTGATCAGCAAACTCAATAAAAAGTAAGATGTATAATTATTAAAGTTTTCCATCAAAAAATAATTTAAATGATTATGGAATAACATAATATTTAGAGCAGGGCAGATAAATCAGTTGAACCTGATTATCTTTTATTTATTGTACTCTTTTCCTGTTGCTGTTCTTTTCTGCAGGAGGGAAGACCCCTGATCCTAAAATGAATGCTAGGACTTACATGGATGTAATGCGAGAACAACACTTGACTAAAGAAGAAGTATGTAAACCTGTCTCCTGTTTTAATGGTTATGAAAGAATGTAAATACAGTTGTGATTGACTGTTACGTTTCTTTTTTGCTATTTGCTGCACAAATATTTTAATAGTATTAATAAAAATTAACTGAGAAAGAATCTTCCCCCAAATTATACCACCTTTCAAAATCATTTCTATATCCTTTTCTAGTCCTGGGCTCCTTGGCTGTATATGTATGTATGTGTCTTACAGGGGATTTTTTTTTTTTTTTTTGAGACAGAGTCTCACTCATCCAGGCTAGAGTGCAGTGGCGTGATCTTGTCTCACTGCAACCTGCGCTTCCCAGGTTCAAGTTATCCTCCCACTTCAGCCTCCTAAGGAGCGGGGAACACAAGTGTGCGTCACCACGCCTAGCTAATTTTTGTATTTTTAGTAGAGATGGGGTTTCACCATGTTGGCCAGGCTGGTCTTGAACTCCTGACCTCAGGTGATCTGCCTGCCTCGACCTCCCAAAGTGCTGGGATTACAGGTGTGAGCCACTGTGCCTGGCCATTACAGGGGTTGTTTCCGTGAGGAAGGTTGATGGTGTGTATCTGAACCTAGTATGTTAGGGAAAAGTCAAAGAGTTCAGTGTGAGATTCTATAAGTTTCAGTTTGGATGTAAGTGGAGAATTTTGAATAATTCCTTTTGGCCTACGGAGATTATGCCATTTTGTCTAGTAACCGCCTATTTTTTTGTTTTTTGAGTGGAGTCTTGCTTTGTTGCCCAGGCTGAAGTGCAGTGGTGCAATTTCAGCTTACTGCAACCTCTGCCTTCCGGGTCCAAGTGATTCTCCTGCCACAGCCTCCCGAATTCCTGGGATTGCAGGTGTGCGCCACCATGCCCAGCTAATTTTCGCATTTTTTTTTTTTAGTAGAGATGGGGTTTCGTTATGTTGGCCAGGCTGGGCTCGAACTCCTGACCTCCGGCGACCTGCCCGCCTTAGCCTCCCAAAGTGCTGGGATTACAGGTGTGAGCCACTATACCCAGCCTCCTCCATTACTATTATGAATATATAATAGATTTTATATGTTGAATGAGTTAAATGGGATAGTAAAACCCCATTTTAACAGTATAGAGTGAATTAAATGTGCATCCATTGCCACTAAATTATGAGTATTTGTATAATTTGTCAGTATAAATAAAACAATTTTACTATTTTTATCTTTTACCATTTTTCTATCTTGTTGTATAGTCTTTTTTTTTTTTTTTTTTTTGAGACGGAGTCTCGCTCTGTTGCCCAGGCTGGAGTGCAGTGGCCAGATCTCAGCTCACTGCAAGCTCCACCTCTCAGGTTTACACCATTCTCCTGCCTCAGCACCTGTAGCTGGGACTACAGGTGCCCGCCACCTCGCCCGGCTAGTTTTTTGTATTTTTTAGTAGAGACGGGGTTTCACCGTGTTAGCTAGGATGGTCTTGATCTCCTGACCTCGTGATCCACCCGTCTTGGCCTCCCAAAGTGCTGGGATTACAGGCTTGAGCCACCGCGCCTGGCCGTTGCATAGTCTTAATTGCTATTTATATTAGTTTTGAAGAAAACCCTATTTTTCAGTGGAAGCATTATGGTTCTCCATTGTTGACTGAAGATTTTACTTCACCTACAGTATATAAACTACAGTGTGCTATGTTACAAATTCTGAACTTGCTTATTTTTTGTTTATAGAAAGACAGGCATTATGTAAAATGAAATAAAGACACAGACTTTGAAACCAGCTAGCATAGAAGGGAGACCACTAGTACCATAGAAAGGAGAATGAGCAAAGTATAAAATGGGATGTTAAGTGGAAATGATTGTGCTAATGATAGAAAAATATATTGAAAGCAATTTAAAGGTAAACACTCACTGTTTTTTTTTTCAGCGAGAAATTAGGCAACAGCTAGCAGAAAAAGCTAAAGCTGGAGAACTAAAAGTCGTCAATGGAGCAGCAGCGTCCCAGCCTCCATCAAAACGAAAACGGCGTTGGGATCAAACAGCTGATCAGACTCCTGGTGCCACTCCCAAAAAATTATCAAGTTGGGATCAGGCAGAGGTAATTTCTTTTTGTTTTTTGTTATTACTGTTTAAAATTTTTTTCTGTTATGGACTGTATTAGTCTGCTTGGGTTGCCATAAAAAGATACCACAGACTGGGTGCCTTAAACAACAGACATTGATTTTTTTCGCAGTTCTTGGAGGCTTGAAATCCAAGATCAGAGTACCAACAGGGTTGGTATTTGTTGAGGGCTCTCTTGCTGTATCCTCACATGGCCTTTCTCTGTGCCAGCAAGCTCTATTTTCCCTGGTCTTCCTATGAGAACATCAGTCTGTTAGATTAGGGCCCCACCCTCATGACCTCATTTGACCTTAATTTACCTCCTTAAAGACCCAGTCTCCAAATACAGCCACACTGGGGGTTCAACATACAAATTTTGAGGGGCATGCAATTTAGCCCATGTCATAGAGTAAGGAAAGTTCTTTTTAGAATATTAAATACAGACCTGTAGGTATGTTACATTGTGGAGGTTGAGTGTGATATAGTGGTCTTCTTTATCTTCTAGATAGATAACTTAAGACCCTCACTACAGGCAGCAAATAGTCAATGCTACTTCATTCCCTTGGCCAGCCTACTCTCCTACTTTCTTTTTTGTTTTTTTAAACATTTGTTTTGGAGGTGGAATGCATTGGCTCATGCCTGTAATCCCAGCACTTTGGGGGCCCAGGTGGGAGGATTGGTTGAGCTCAAGGAGTTTGAGACCAGCTTGGGCAACAGAGGGAGACCCTGTCTTTACAAAAAAAAAAAATTAGCTGGGCATAGTGGCACATGTCTGTAGTCCCAGCTACTGGGGTATGGGGAGTGGTGGGGGCTGAGACAGGAGGATCCCTTGATCCTAGGAGGTAGAGGTTGCATTGAGCTATGATCATGCCATTGCATTCCAGCCTGGTGACAGAGTAAGACCCTGTCTCAAAAAAACAAAATGATGGAGTCTGTAAAATCATTCTTATAAATGTATTTCCTAGTTCTGTAGAAATGATTATATTAGATGTTTTCTATCATTTAATAATATATACTTGCAGACTAAAAGATACAAGTTTGCATAAATGTTAAACTATCATATGTGCCTTTATTGTGTTTGTCATTAGCCTGAATAGAAAGGCCTTTAAAATGGATTTTTTAGAAAGCACTTGAAAATATTTAATTATTGCTAGAAAAATAAAATATAAAGGGGCCAGGTGTGGTGGCTCATGCCTGTAATCCCAGCATTTTGGGAGGCCGAGGCAGGCGGATCATGAGGTCAGGAGTTCAAGACCAGCTGGCCAACATAGTGAAACCCTGTCTCTACTAAAAATACAAAAAAATTAGCCAGGCATGGTGGCATGCGCCTGTAGTCCCAGCTACTTGGGAGGGTGAGGCAGGAGAATCGCTTGAACCCGGGAGGTGGAGGGTGTAGTGAGCTGAGATTAACGCTACTGCACTCCAACTTAGGCAACAGAGTGAGACTTTGTCTTAAAATAAATAAATAATGGATTAAAGCCACTCTTTTTGCTTATGTACCATTTCCCTTCCCCTCTTGGAGACTCTTATCATGTACCATTAATTTTTTTCTCCATACTAGATTATCATCATCAGCAAACATGTTTTACCATGCTTTGTCTTAACAACAGCAACAAAAAACCTGCAGAAAACATCTCTTAACCCTCATTCACATCCTCATTCAGCGACAATCCTGTTTCTATATCTTTTTAGAACAAAGTGCTTTGTTCTTTGTTTTTTTCTTGAGGTAGGGTCTCATTCTGTTGCCAAGGTTGGAGTGCAGGGGCGCAATAGTAGCTCACTGCAGCCTCCACCTTCTGGGCTCAAATGATCCTGCCACCTCAACCCCCCAAGTAGATGGGACTGTAGACACGTACCACCATGCCTGGCTAGTTTTTTTATTTTTTGTAGAAACGGGTCTCACTGTGTTGTCCAGGCTGGTCTCAAACTCCTGGGCTTAAGCAGTCTGTCTGCCTCAGCCTTGCAAAGTGCTGGGATTACAGGCATGAGCCACAAGTGCTTTGAATGAGTTATTTGTACTTGCTTTGTCTGCTTACATAGTTCTAGTCTTTTTTTTTTCGTTTTTTTTTACATTCAATTACCCCATTGTAGAAGAGGAATAATTTATTTCTATATGATTTTAATAATGTTCCCTAATTTTCAGATTCAAATTAACAAATGTTTGTTAATCTAAATAATTACGTATTTATTGATTTATATATGTATATATTTTAATGTTTCTGTAATTCAGTTTTTAACGGTGAACTTTTACATGTTGGAAGCAGCAAAGGACTCAATATCATAGTACATTTTGATAGTATTTGATAGGCTTTTTCAGGTCAGTTAATTTAGTTGCTTGCAAATACAAATCAAGCTTGCTCCAGTTCCACAAGGACTCCACTACAGTCTTTTTTTTTTTTTTTTGAGATGGAGTCTTGCTCTGTCACCCAGGCTGGAGTGCAGTGGCATGATCTTGGCTCACTGCAAGCTCCGCCTCCTGGGTTCACGCCATTCTCCTGCCTCAGCCTCCCGAGTAGCTGGGACCACAGGCGCCCGCCACCACGCCCGGCTAATTTTTTGTATTTTTAGTAGAGACGGGGTTTCACAGTGTTAATCAGGATGGTCTCGATCTCCTGACCTCGTGATCCGCCCGCCTTGGCCTCCCAAAGTGCTGGGATTACAGGCGTGAGCCACCGCGCCCGGTCCCTCACCACAGTCTTTAGGATGGAGAAAAATCACTGGTTTTCCATGTGCTCCTATTTTGACCTCTTCTCTTAGACTGCGGATCTTCTTTTTTGTCAAATCCATCACAGCTGCATTAATATTATCCACCTTTGATCTTATCAAGATACACATGAAAATCACAATTAAATTGCCATCAAAATGTTGTTCCCCATCTCGATGCAGATGTGATGCATTCCTCCAGCCTTGTTTTTCTGCAGAAAACCTGCAATTGGACTGTCACATCCCAGTGGATGAAGCAGTTCCATCTTGGTATTTCCCAGGTTGACAAAAACAACAGATACTTCATGTTCAGGAAGAGGGACCGCTTCACTTACCGGGGCCCCCAAAATATTCTCATAAAATGTTGCACGTTTTCCAAATCTGGCACTGCTATGGCTACATGATTGAGTCGACCACGGTTCCACACAGAACCTGCCATTTGATCTAAGGGCCGTGACGTGGAAGAAGCTCTTACTGTTGGTATGGGAGCTTGGAGTCTGGAAAAAAACCCTTTGAGTGTTCCCAACAGAAAGCTGGTCATGCCTGGAGTTCGGCCGAAGTAGTAGTTGTTGTTTTTACAGGACTTGCTCTCCTTTCTGGTTTCTCCCCAGTCTGGCATTCGCGGCTGCAGCCCTCAGCGCGCGCGCCATTTTGGAAAGCAACCCGCCACGTCCAGACCCGCCGAGGACCGTCAGTTCTAGTCTTATGTAGTTTCTAGTCTTCTTACGTAGTTCTAGTCTACTCCACCTAAACTCTTGTCAAGGTTACTTGACCCCTAATTGATCAATTTAAAAAGTGTATTTTCATTTCTCATATGACTTAGCATATCAAGAACATTTGACATTTCTTCATACCCTTTTCTCTCTCAGTCTCTGGGTTTTAGTCTTTCTTGCTTCCCCTCAAAATCTCCTCACTGATTACTACTCCTTAGTCTTGTTTGCTGGATCCTCATTCTTCTTACCTCCGAACTTTGGGGTATTATAGTAGTGCTGAGTTTTTTGGATTCTTTTCCATCAGTGCTCGATCCCTAGGATCTCATTCTTTTCTTTTTTTTTTTTTTTTTTTTTTGAGACGGAGTCTCGCTCTGTCGCCCAGGCTGGAGTGCAGTGGCCGGATCTCAGCTCACTGCAAGCTCCGCCTCCCGGGTTCACGCCATTCTCCGGCCTCAGCCTCCCGAGTAGCTGGGACTACAGGCGCCCGCCACCTCGCCCGGCTAGTTTTTTGTATTTCTTAATAGAGACGGGGTTTCACCCTGTTAGCCAGGATGGTCTCGATCTCCTGACCTCGTGATCCGCCCGTCTCGGCCTCCCAAAGTGCTGGGATTACAGGCTTGAGCCACCGCGCCCGGCCTAGGATCTCATTCTTGTCTTTATATACCATTTATATAAAATAGCTCCCAAACTTATAAATCTTTCCTCTGCTTCTGTTCCGCAGACTTGCGTGTTTGTTCAGCCTGACATATTTATTTGGCTGTTCAATGGGCATTTAAAAATCAGTATTTCTGAAAGAAAATTATTGATTTTTTTCGCATAAGTCTCTTCTCAGTCCTGCTCCCCTGGTCTTTCCCATGTCTGTTTGGCTCAAGCAAAACATTTAGGACCGGGTCCAGTAGCTCATGCCTATAATCCCAGCACTTTGGGAGGCCAAGGTGGGTGAATTATTTGAGGTCAGGAGTTCGAGACCAGCCTGGCCAACATAGTGTATTTTAAAATACAAAAATTAGCCCGGCGTGTTGGCGGGCGCCTGTAATCCCAGCTGCTCGGGAGGCTGAGGCAGGAGAATCACTTGAACCTGGAAGGTGCAGGTTGCAGTGAGCGGAGATGGTGCCACTGCACTCCAGTCTTGGCGACAGAGCGAGACTGTGTCTCAAAAAAAAAAAAAAAAAACAACAAAAACAACGAAAAACATTTAGGGAGTCATCCAATACTCCTTATTCTCTTATCCCATATCCTACCCGTATACATTTTCTTGGCATCAGCTTTAAATATATTAAGGAGCTAGCCACTTTTCATGATCTCTGCCTCTACCATCCTTGTCTAAATCACTATTAGCTCTAGCCTGGACTGCTATATATTTAACTTATAAATCAAGAAAAAACCTATCAGATCATGCAGTATTTCCCCAAACCCAGAATTGGGATATACAAAACCTAATACATAATTTCTAAACAATTTAAGGTGAGGACTTCTCATTTGCTTGGTGATATGTAGGAGGGGTATGGTTCTGCTCAATATAAGTAACTACTGGCTTTAATTTTAATTTTAATTTTTGAGACAGAGTCTTGCTCTGTTACCCATGGGTAGCTGGAGTGCATTGGTGCAACCTCATCTCATTGCAGTCTCCGCCTGCCAGACTCAAGTGACTCTTGTGCCTCAGCCTCAAGTATCTGAGATTACAGGCATGTGCCATCAGGCCCAGCTAATTTTTGTATTTTTAGTAGAGACAGGGTTTCTCCATGTTGGCCAGGCTGGTGCTGAACCCCTGACCTCAAGTGATCCCCCGACCTTGGCCTCCCAAAGTGCTGGGATTACAGTTATGAGCCGCCGTGTCCAGCCAAGTAACTACTAACTTTAATTCTGTGGATGACATTCAGTACTAAGTTTGAGAAAGATAAAGAAGTTTGTCCTGGTAATTGTTTAACTGTATGCACATAACTAGACACAAGAGCTGATACCTTTCTTTTTTTCTTCTTTTTTTTTTTGAGACAGAGTCTTGCTCTCTCACCCTGACTAGAGTGCAATGGCATGATTTCGGCCCCCGTGCACCCTCCGCCTCCTGGGTTCAAGCGAGTCTCCTGCCTCAGCCTCCCAAGTAGCTGGGATTATAGGTGCCTACCGCCACGCCTGGCTAATTTTTAGGAGAGACGGGGTTTTGCCATGTTGGCCAGGCTGGTCTCAAACTCCCAACTTCAGGTGACCCACCCGCCTTGGCCTTCCAAAGTGCTGGGATTACAGGTGTGAGCCACTGCGCCTGGCATGAGAGCTGATATGCTGATATCTTTCTTATAGAAACTACAGAGACTTGGCCAGGCACGCTGGCTCATGCCTGTAATCCCAGCACTTTGGGAGGCCAAGCGGGCAGATCACCTGAGGTTGGGAGTTTGAGACCAGCCTGGCCAACATGGTGAAACCATGTCTCTACTAAAAATGCAAAAAATTAGTCAGGTGTGATGGCAGGCACCTGTAATACCAGCTACTCAGGAGGCTGAGGCAGGAAAATTGCTTGAACCCGGAAGGCAGAGGTTGCAGGGAGCTGAGATCGTGCCATTGCACTCTGACCTGGGTGACAGAGTGAGGCTCTGTCTCAAAATAAATAAATAAATAAATAAATAAATAAATAATTCAGAGACTCGACTTTTTTTTTGTTGTTCTGTTCATTTAATACAACTGTACTCTAGTCATAAATGTAGGAATTAGATAATAGAATTTATTTCCCATCTTTCCTTATAATTCAGCAGGAGGGACAGATGCCAGAATGGAGATTTTAAACGATTTGTGTGCTTTATTTACCTAATCCAGAATTTTTCAACCCTGAGTAACAGTAATATCCAGTAATATCCTTTTTTTTTTTTTTTTTGGAGACAGAGTCTCACTCTGTCACCCAGGCTGGAGTGCAGTGGCGCAATATTGGCTAGTTGCAACCTCCGCCTCCTGGGTTTAGGCAATTCTCGTGCTTCACCCTCCTGAGTAGCTGGAATTACAAGTGTGCACCACCACACCCAGCTATTTTTATTTTTTATTTTTAGTAGAGATGGGCTTTTGCCATGTTGGCCAGGCCGGTCTCAACTCCTGGCCTCAATTGATCTGCCTGCCTGGCCTCCCAAAGTGCTGGGATTACAGGCATGAACCACCATGCCTGGCCCTGAGTAGTATCTTTTTAAAGGAAAAACTATTGAGTCTTAAACTTGTTTAATGGTACCATGCAAATTTGCAAACATAAAGGTCGATAAAGTCCTTGTGTCTATAAGAGCTCCCAACTTTCCCAATTTTTTTTTTTTTTTCTTTCTGAGACGGGATCTCACTCTTATCACCCCCGCTGGAGTGCAGTGGCATGATCTTGGCTCACTGCAAACTCCGCCTCCTGGGTTCACGCAGTTCTCCTGCCTCAGCCTCCCAAGTAGCTGGACCTACAGGCGCCCTCCACAAGGCCTGGCTAATTTTTTTGTATTTTTAGTAGAGACAGGGTTTCACCGTGTTAGCCAGGATGGTCTTGATCTCCTGACCTTGTGATCTGCCCGCCTTGGCCTCCCAAAGTGCTGGGATTATGGTCGTGAGCCACCTCACCCAGCCAAGAGCTCCCAACTTTAAAACAAATATATAAAGTACATTACATACCCTATGGAATACTTATGAGGCAGTATATAAGTACAAATTTTGTTTTCTTTATACTCAACTCTATGCTACTTTGATGTGATACTGTCTTTATTGGTGGAGATTCTTTTGCTATCACATGCAGTCAGTTGTCCAGCTGTTACTCTGTGAACTACTGTGGAACCTTTGATGTTACTTAAACCCACCTCTCAGCCTGGGCAGCATAGTAAGGTGCTTATCTCTCCAAGGAAAAAAAAATTAACCGGGTGTGGTGGTATGCGCCTGTATGTAGTCTCAGCTACTCAGGAGACTGACATGGGAGGATCGCTTGAGCCTGGTAGGTGGAGACTGCAGTGAGCCATGATTGTGCCACAGCGCTCAACCTGGGCGGCAGAGTGAGACCCTCTGTCAAAAAACAAACGAAAACCCACCTCTCATCTTTTTTCATTAATCTTACCAGCCTCAGCTAGGGTAATATTATTTGCTACACATGTAACTGTAAATACAAACTGATCTCAAGATTACCCAGGAGGTGGAGCTTGCAGTGAGCCGAGATCGTGCCACGGCACTCCAGCCTGGGTGACAGAGGGAGACTCCGTCTCAAAAAAAAAAAATTACATAGGTAATCTGAAGCATGCTTATATTAATTAAACACACACAATTGAACAAAACATCAACAGGACTATTTTCTTAGAACGCGTGAATTCCTTCTCCCCTAAATATGTGTCTCTAAGCCCCACTTTGAGAAGTACTAATGTAATTAGAGCTGAAAGCCTTCGATTACAGATCTAGACAGAGAAACCTTATTGATTTCCCCCAAAGTCACAGAGCTGTTAATGGCATATCAAAGATTCATACTCAGAATATTTTGTTTTTTTAAGCTGGAACTTTTGTCAGTGCTTCGGATTGAAACTTTACATTGTTTTTAATCATAAACATTTGCTAGAAAGTAGGTATATTTTCCTATAAGTAGAGGTAGTGTCCTCTAACTTAATTAATTATAGTACGTAGAACTAAAACATTTTTCATTTAAAGTTTTATTTTATGGAAATTTTCTAACTATTTCTATGTGGGTGTGTGAAATAAATTTTTTTTTTTGCTTTTTTAAGACCCCTGGGCATACTCCTTCATTAAGATGGGATGAGACACCAGGTCGTGCAAAGGGAAGTGAGACTCCTGGAGCAACCCCAGGCTCAAAAATATGGGATCCTACACCTAGCCACACACCGGCGGGAGCTGCTACTCCTGGACGAGGCGATACACCAGGCCACGCGACACCAGGCCATGGAGGCGCAACTTCCAGTGCTCGTAAAAACAGATGGGATGAAACCCCCAAAACAGAGAGAGGTACTTCTAGTGGAGTATGGGTGTGTGGGTGAAATGTTGAGTGGTATGTTTACAGACTGAAATGTGTTCTGTTTATTCCTGGGTGGACGCATATAAGGGGACAGATTAAGAACAGAACAGATCATATGCTTGATTTTTTTTTACTTCTTGAAGAGGTTTAAGATTTTTTTTTTTTTTTTTTTTTTTGAGACGGAGTCTCGCTCTGTAGCCCAGGCTGGAGTGCAGTGGCCGGATCTCAGCTCACTGCAAGCTCTGCCTCCCAGGTTCACGCCATTCTCCGGCCTCAGCCTCCCGAGTAGCTGGGACTACAGGCGCCCGCCACCTCGCCCGGCTAGTTTTTTGTATTTCTTAGTAGAGACGGGGTTTCACTGTGTTAGCCAGGATGGTCTCGATCTCCTGACCTCGTGATCCGCCCGTCTCGGCCTCCCAAAGTGCTGGGATTACAGGCTTGAGCCACCGCGCCCGGCCGAAGAGGTTTAAGATTTAAGGAAGAACCTTAGGCTAAAGTAAAGTTAGTAGGCCGTAACCTTTGATTTTGTTTGTTTCTTTAGAGACAGGGTCTTGCTCACTGTAGCCTTGACATCCTAGGCTCAAGCGATCTTCCCGCCTCAGCCTTCTGAGTAGCTGAGACTATAGGGGCATGCCACCATGCCTGGCTAATTTTTTTTTTTTTTTTTTTTTTTTTTTTTTTGAGACAGAGTGTTGCTCTTACTGCCCAGGCTGGAATGCAATGGCGCGATCTCAGCTTACTGCAACCTCAGAGACGGGGTTTCTCCATGCTGCTCAGGCGGGTCTTGAACTCTGGACCTCCGATGATCCGCCCCTCTCGGCCTGCTGAAGTGCTGGGATTATAGGCGTCAGCCACCACGCCCAGTCCCCGGCTACTTTTTAAATTTTTTGTAGAGACAATGTTTTGCTTAATTGCCTAACCTGGTCTTGAACTCCTGGCTTCAGGTGATCTCCTGCCAAAGTGTTGGGATTACAGGCATGAACCATTGTGCCTGGCTTACCCTTTGTTTTTTATTATGGAAAAATGTACCTAACATCAAATTTACTTTTTTGTTGCTCTTGTTGAGACAGAGTCTCACTCTGTCACCCGAGCTAGAGTGCAATGGCGCGCTCTCACCTCATTGCAACCTCTGCCTTCTGGATTCAAGAGATTCTTTTTTTTTTTCTTTTTTTGAGATGGAGTCTCGCTCTGTCGCCCAAGCTGGAGTGCAGTGGCGCGATCTCTGCTCACTGCAACTTCCGCCTCCCGGGTTCACGCCATTCTCCTGCCTCAGCCTCCCAAATAACTGGGACTACAGGCGTCCGCCACCACGCCCGGCTAATTTTTTTGTATTTTTAGTAGAGACGGGGTTTCACCGTGTTAGCCAGGATGGTCTCGATCTCCTGACCTTGTGATCCACCCGCCTTGGCCTCCCAAAGTGCTGGGATTACAGGTGTGAGCCACCGTGCCCAGCCAGGTTCAAGAGATTCTTTTGCCTCAGCTTCCTGAGTAGCTGGGATTACAGGCACCCACCACCACACCTGGCTAATTTTTGTATTTTTCGTAGAGATGGAGTTTCACTATGTTGGTCAGGCTGGTCTCAAACAACTTTAAATGGGTCACCATTTTAGGAATATTCTGTTTTAGAACTTGATAGTTTTGAGTATAACTGTTTGAGAATAAAGAATATTATTTTAACAGGAATTAAAATTGTGGTTTTACTCACTCTTTCTTTTTAAAGATACTCCTGGGCATGGAAGTGGATGGGCTGAGACTCCTCGAACAGATCGAGGTGGAGATTCTATTGGTGAAACACCGACTCCTGGAGCCAGTAAAAGAAAATCACGGTGGGATGAAACACCAGCTAGTCAGATGGGTGGAAGCACTCCAGTTCTGACCCCTGGAAAAACACCAATTGGCACACCAGCCATGAACATGGCTACCCCTACTCCAGGTAGAACTCTCTCTCTCATTGGAAATAATTGTTTTTTTCTTTGTGGTATTCTGTGTGCTATTAATGTCAACTTCTAGCAAGAATAAAGAGATATAAAAATTTAAGTCTTGGTTTGCATTTATAATGTAAAAGCAAAATAAATAATAGGGTTGATCTTAATTCTCTTTTATATCAAAGATATATGTAATAATACAGTCTTGCACTATAGAGTATATAAAACTTTGCTTTTCTTGGTAGGTCACATAATGAGTATGACTCCTGAACAGCTTCAGGCTTGGCGATGGGAAAGAGAAATTGATGAGAGAAATCGCCCACTTTCTGATGAGGAATTAGATGCTATGTTCCCAGAAGGATATAAGGTAGTACATCAAATATGAATGAGATGGTATTTAGGATATGCCTTCATTTTAAATAGTGAAAAAAATTGATCAAACTTGCATTGGCTTTGCCCAAATTTACTATTGTCATTCCATTCTCTTAGCTATTTCCAGGTATATTTCAGTTCCAAATAGAGATGAAAAGAAATGAACAACATGATTCTATTACTATTTGAAAGACATCTGGAGGACTTGTATACAGGTCTATCGGTTATACTTTGAGAACTGCTGGTGCTTCAGTTTTCTAGCAGTCCCAGGAATAAGCTTATTTAGATTGTGGTTATTTTACTTGGTGCTTCACCAAGATTTTGTATACTTAAGTTTATGGATTGTCAGTGGACACAAAGAATATTCTTTTTTTTTTTTTTTTAAGATGGAGTCTCATTCTGTCACCGGGTTGGAGTGCAGTGGCGTGATTTCAGCTCATTGCAACCTCTGCCTCCCAGGTTCAAGCGATTCTCTTGCCTCAGTCTCCCGAGTAGCTGGGATTATAGGCGCCTACCACTACGCCCGACTGATTTTTGTATTTCTAATAGAGACAGGGTTTCGCCATGTTGGCCAGGCTGGTCTTGAACTCCTGACCTCAAGTGATCCATCCCTTTCAGCCTCCCAAAGTGCTGGGATTACAGGCGTGAGTTACCGTGCCCAGCCTTCTTTTTACCATATCAACCTAAAATTTATTTTGAACTATAAAATTTTCTAGGTACCTCGTACTCAGGGAGTATTTGTTAGTCTGAAGATAACCTGTGGTCATATAGCTGACATCATAACCAAGGGGAACCAGATAACTTTGTAAGTCATCTGATGGCCTTTACAGAGCTTTTTCTGTTAATGACTATTGATTTTTAACAGTTCATGCATATGTTTTTTGTTTTATTTTGTTTTGTTTTAGAGACAGGGTCTCACTGTGTTGCCCAGACTGGAGAGCAGTGGCGCTGACATAGCTCGCTGCAGCCTTGATCTCCTGGGCTCAAGTGATCCTTCTGCCTCAGCCTCCTGAGTAGCTGGGGCTACGGGCATGCACCACCATACCTGGCTAATTTTTTTATTTTTTGTAGATATGGAGTCTCACTGTGTTGCCAGGCTGGTCTCAAACTCCTAGGCTCAAAGTATCCTCCCACATTGACCTCCCAAACTGCTGGGATTGTAGGCATGAGCCACTGTGTCCAGCCTTGTTTTGTTTTTGATCCCTGTTATTTATGTTAGAGTATTTGTTTCAAGTTTGCATGAAATTTTGCCTTAAAGCTTTTCGTAGCCTCCACACAGTGCTGTGGGTATAGATACAACTTACTGTTGACTGCCTGAGTGTCTTTCTCAGTCGTAGTCATTGATTTCCTTAGAGTCACTAGGAGGAAAAGTCTCCCTTAGTGAATCCTACTAATAAGCAACATCCTTACTAGTGAATGTAAAAATATAGTAGACCTTTAAATCCTTAATGGCAAGTGATGCCTGTGGACTTGACATTGATTTCCCTAGGTCTCACGTCTATACAGTATCCACTTTATCCAAAATGCTAGTGGTCTGCTGGTGCAGACATTAACTAGCAACAAAAAATATCTGTACAAAGTACAGATAGCATCAATGTAAATTTAACATAATTTAATCTTTAATGGACAACAATTTTAGGCTCACTGGAGAAGATGTGTATAGGTTTATCGATATCCCCAGGAAGCTGTTTTTTTTTTCTTTTACTATATATTAAATTATATAAAATAGAGATGGGGTCTTGCCGTGTTGCCCAGGCTGGTCTCAAACTCCTGGGCTCAAGTGTTCCTCCCATCTGAGCCTCCCAAAGTGCTGGGATTACAGGCGTGAGACACCACACCTGGCCTGCCCAGAAGTTGTGTTTTTTTTTTTTGAAGTCTGTTACCAGCTTTAAAAAAAAAAAAAAAAAATCTTTGTGATTTTCAGCCTGCATTTTTTGAAATTTTACTTGTTTTGCAAAAGGTTTGATCAGGTGGTGTGTATTTTACAGGGCTTTGGCAAACATTTTGGTTTTAGTTTTTATGCATTTAACTAATTTTTTTGTAGAGTTTTACACTTAAAAGATTTTATAGTACAGGAATTTATGTGATATTTTAATACTAAAATAAAACTTTTTATGTTATATGCCCCATATGAGCTTATTTCCATTTTATATAACTACTTATGAAATGTTATTTGCTCGACTAGAGCAGTTTTTTGGAATTGCTGACTCAGATTTTATAATTTTCAAATTTTTAATAATTTGACATTTTGACCCACAACATGTTTGAACGTGATCGGTATTTTCTAAGCTCTTTTCTTATATTTCCTCAGTTCCCTACACCACTGATATAATCAGTTAGCAGATGAGAAGCAGATATTTTAAGTTTCTAATTAAGATAGAAAAGCAAGATAGATGTTGTCTCCAAGCAAATGAAAATCTTATTAGCTAATAAACTAAAATATTTTAAGTGCAAATATTGATCCTTATGCTGTTTTTTAAGTTAAGAAAATCCTAAACTGTCTTATAACTTTTATTAGGTACTTCCTCCTCCAGCTGGTTATGTTCCTATTCGAACTCCAGCTCGAAAACTGACAGCTACTCCAACACCTTTGGGTGGTATGACTGGTTTCCACATGCAAACTGAAGATCGAACTATGAAAAGTGTTAATGATCAGCCATCTGGAAATCTTCCATTTTTAAAGCCTGATGATATTCAGTACTTTGATAAACTATTGGTAAGTGATACTAGCAGAAATAAACTATTACATTTTGTTCCAGAATTATAAATCATAACATTTCAACTTCCCTTAACATTTTTTTCTTTTTACTGTAGGTTGATGTTGATGAATCAACACTTAGTCCAGAAGAGCAAAAAGAGAGAAAAATAATGAAGTTGCTTTTAAAAATTAAGAATGGAACACCACCAATGAGAAAGGTAAGTCTCAGTTTGTTAAATTGTCATGTTTGTTGCTTATTTATTTAATTAAAAAAAATTTTTGTAGTTTTTGTAGAGACAGGGTTTTGCCATGTTGCCTAGGCTGGTCTCAAGTGATCCTTCTGCCTTGGCCTACCTCCTAGAGTGCTGGGATTACAGGTGTGAGGCACTGCACCTGGCCAAGTTTATATTTTTAAAAATGTTTTTAATTTTTTCACCAGGAAATGTAGGCCACAAAATAGTACTGAACTATTGGTATAACCCGTTGGAGTGTGGTTTTTCCTTTACTCTTCCAAGTAGCCCAAATTGGTAAAGGTTATTTAGAAAGCTTTCCCCACAAAAAAATTAGCTTTTGGTAGTGTTATATTTTTGTGTTTGGGAATTTATAATTACTTTCTTCATCTTTATCAAGGACATAGCATGATGGAAAAAAATTTATGTAGTGTGAAGGATTTAACTTTTTTGCTTGTTTTTGTTATTAATATTATATATATATGTTTGAGACAGGGTCTTGCTGTCTTGCCCAGGCTGGAGTGCAGTGGTGCAGTCTTGGCTCACTGCAACCTGTGCCTGTTGGGTTCAAGCAATTCTCCTGCCTCAGCCTCCCAAGTAGGTGGGACTACAGGCGTGCACCACCACGCCCTGCTAATTTCTATATTTTTAGTAGAGACAGGGTTTCACCATGTTGGCCAGGCTGGTCTTGAACTCCTGACCTCAAATGATTAACCTGCCTCAGCCTCCCAAAGTGCTGGGATTACAGGCGTGAGCCACCATGCCCAGCCGTTTGTTTTTATTATTTAAATACTCCAGGGCTCAAGAGATCCTCCTGCCTCAGTCTCCCAAAGTGTTGGGATTACAGGTGTGAGCCACCATGCCCAGCTGGAGTTAGCACAGAATTCTTTGGTTAAAAAAGCTAATAAAGATGCTGAAACACGAGATTCTCCATTTCTCAAGGCCTTTAAAATATGCTTAATGCTTGAAGATAATTAGTGAAATTAGTGAGGGATTATATTAACACTATATGTGCCTTGGAAATGGAAGATACTTTAGGGGAAGTGAAGGCTAATTTGGTACATACCTCTGTGGTTCTTTTGTTCTATTAAATTACTCTTTTGAATTAACATAAAATTTCTATCACAGTAGTTGAAATTCCAGAGTAATTTGGATGGAAATGCACTCATGCTGTCTGTGTAAAATGTGTGTAAAAGTAAACACATATTAAATTATGGAAAATCTTCTTTGAGTAATTTGCTCATTCAAAATGCTTGATTGTAAAGAAACCACACCTATTACTCTGCTCTTTTTCCCAGGCTGCATTGCGTCAGATTACTGATAAAGCTCGTGAATTTGGAGCTGGTCCTTTGTTTAATCAGATTCTTCCTCTACTGATGTCTCCTACACTTGAGGATCAAGAGCGTCATTTACTTGTGAAAGTTATTGATAGGATACTATACAAACTTGATGACTTAGTTCGTCCATATGTGCATAAGGTTTGTACTTAATAGTGTTTCTGATAGTTTTAATATTTTAACTTTTTCAGTTTATCAATGTTAAATTTACATATCCCTCTAGACCTTTTTCTTTGCACAAGTACACATCATACATGTACAAATACAGTTTTATACAGATGTACAGATTAGTTTTTGTCATCTTTGCCATAAGACGTTCATATTATTTAATTTTTTCATTTGCTTTTATTGAGATTAGATTAGTATGAGAACATATGTGATTCTGTACTGTGCCAGTTAGTATTAAGAACCAGTTTTTTCACCAATGGTAATTATGGTGCAGTATGTTCATAGGGCATATAAGTTATTTCTTTAAAAAATATTGAATATTAGTGTGTCACTAATAGCTCTCTTAAATTTTCATCTCTATCTGGAGTTTGAACTTGTGTAATTAAAATTCTTAAACAATTTGTCCCTTGATTAATGAAAATCCTGATAATTCTAAATTTCTTGTATATGTTTAATTCTGTACATGAGTATTTCATCAGTAATTGATGTGAAAGTGTAGCTGCTTCTCTTTTTTCTCTTTTTCAGATCCTTGTGGTCATTGAACCACTATTGATTGATGAAGATTACTATGCTAGAGTGGAAGGCCGAGAGATCATTTCTAATTTGGCAAAGGTATTTACATTTAATTTCTAGAGAAAGATAATTTATTTCTGTTTATGGAATTATTTGATTATGGAAGGAAATGGTTGAAGATTAATATTACCAACTCATGACTGTCCTTTGTTTGTTTACTTTTTAGGCTGCTGGTCTGGCTACTATGATCTCTACCATGAGACCTGATATAGATAACATGGATGAGTATGTCCGTAACACAACAGCTAGAGCTTTTGCTGTTGTAGCCTCTGCCCTGGGCATTCCTTCTTTATTGCCTTTCTTAAAAGCTGTGTGCAAAAGCAAGAAGTCCTGGCAAGCGAGACACACTGGTATTAAGATTGTACAACAGATAGCTATTCTTATGGGCTGTGCCATCTTGCCACATCTTAGAAGTTTAGTTGAAATCATTGAACATGGTAAGTTGTAATGTAACTTTGTCTTTTTTTTTTTTTCTCTTTAAGAGACAGGGTCTTACTATGTTGCCCAGACTGGACTCAAACTTTTGGGCTCAAGTGATCCTCCTGCTCAGCCTTCTGAGTAGCTGGGACTAGAGGTACACACACAGCCTGTCTACTTTTAATAGGACAGCTGTCCTAAAATTTGGGCTACTGATTTGGGGAGATAAATGGAAAGGCATAACTGTACAAACTATAGATTTTATGATGGGTTTGTAATATTATCTGCTAACAGGCTATGGTTCATATTTTGCTTTTAGCTAATTTTAATGTGAATGTATTCTGCAGTTTGGCTAAATAGTTGATATATTGCGAGAATCTGGATGACATTATGTGACTTAGGTAATGTTGGGGCATAGTTAAAACCTGTGTTTGGTTTTGTAGGTCTTGTGGATGAGCAGCAGAAAGTTCGGACCATCAGTGCTTTGGCCATTGCTGCCTTGGCTGAAGCAGCAACTCCTTATGGTATCGAATCTTTTGATTCTGTGTTAAAGCCTTTATGGAAGGGTATCCGCCAACACAGAGGAAAGGTAAATCCACCAATTACCTTTTGATTTATCTTCATTAAAGTTAAGGTGACATAAATCTAAATTACTAAAGTACATATATTTTTATTTAAAAATAGGGTTTGGCTGCTTTCTTGAAGGCTATTGGGTATCTTATTCCTCTTATGGATGCAGAATATGCCAACTACTATACTAGAGAAGTGATGTTAATCCTTATTCGAGAATTCCAATCTCCTGATGAGGAAATGAAGAAGATTGTGCTGAAGGTAATTATTCCAGATTTGTTAATGTAAACTGGATTTGTTTCATGGTTCTAAGATAATTTTAAAGAGTTTTTTAAAAACAACAGAAAAACTGTATGTTACACCAGTACTGTTTCATTTGTTTTTAAATTTTATTTTTTAAAATTACGTAATCAGCAATGAGTAGTCTGTTCATTTCAAGTCAGTTGATTTATTATTACTATTTTTTAACCTTTTAGGTGGTAAAACAGTGTTGTGGGACAGATGGTGTAGAAGCAAACTACATTAAAACAGAGATTCTTCCTCCCTTTTTTAAACACTTCTGGCAGCACAGGATGGCTTTGGATAGAAGAAATTACCGACAGGTAAGCTTTTATTTTAAAAGAATATTCTCAAAAATCCTTTTGACTTATTCTTTAGTCGACTTGAATGCATATTATTTTTTACCTTATTTTAATTATCTCACAGTTTATATGTGCTTGATTATGAAAGGAGATGGATTTTAGTCATCCAGTTAACTTCCATTTTGATTTTGGATTCAAGGATTAATACTCAACTGTGAATTGATGTTTTTGTCTGGTAAATTCAGTGCTTTATCTGGCTAGATGAAACATGGACACAGTTTTACCTTGAATCATGTTAACTTATACTCATTTTTCTATGGTCACTTTTCTCTTCAACTTTAATAAATAGCAGTGAATCATTCTTATCATGTTCATTAGCTAAATAAGTAGTGTATTTAGAGTATTTGGTTTTCATGATGTTTTATGTCCTTGGAAAAGCAGTCTAAAACGTTTTTTTTTCTGTTCTTTTTAGTTAGTTGATACTACTGTGGAGTTGGCAAACAAAGTAGGTGCAGCAGAAATTATATCCAGGATTGTGGATGATCTGAAAGATGAAGCTGAACAGTACAGAAAAATGGTGATGGAGACAATTGAGAAAATTATGGGCAATTTGGGAGCAGCAGATATTGATCATAAACTTGAAGAACAACTGATTGATGGTATTCTTTATGCTTTCCAAGAACAGACTACAGAGGTAATGATAACTAATTATGGCACATTGCTACTGACTTTAATATTTGTAGAAAAACGTATTAGTTGTCAAGCAAATTTTTCTAGAATGCAGTTGAATTTGAAGTAATTTTTAATATGCTTACTCGGTTACCAAAAAATGTTATTCTACCTCAAGTTTTAAGATTTGATGTAAAAAAACAACCACAGGTGTTTGGGTGGTTAGAAAAGGTTGACTATTAGTATATTTCAACTGTGCAGTCATAAACCAAATGAATGTGTCTTTTTTTAAAATTTATTTTTTAGGACTCAGTAATGTTGAACGGCTTTGGCACAGTGGTTAATGCTCTTGGCAAACGAGTCAAACCATACTTGCCTCAGATCTGTGGTACAGTTTTGTGGCGTTTAAATAACAAATCTGCAAAAGTTAGGCAGCAGGCAGCTGACTTGATTTCTCGAACTGCTGTTGTCATGAAGACTTGTCAAGAGGTAAACTTCTTTTTCTTTTTTTTCTTTTTTTTTTTTTTTTTTTTTTTTTTGAGGCGGAGTCTCGCTCTGTCACCCAGGCTGGAGTGCAATGGCCGGATCTCAGCTCACTGCAAGCTCCGCCTGCTGGGTTTACGCCATTCTCCTGCCTCAGCCTCCCGAGTAGCTGGGACTACAGGCGCCTGCCACCTCGCCCGGCTAGGTTTTTTTTTTTGTATTTTTTAGTAGAGACGGGGTTTCACCGTGTTAACCAGGATGGTCTCGATCTCCTGACCTCATGATCCGCCCGTCTCTTCTTTTTCAAATTATTACTTCTTCACCAAATAGTTTAATGTAAATAGTAACATTTTAACATTATTTGTTTTATTATAGGAAAAATTGATGGGACACTTGGGTGTTGTGTTGTATGAGTATTTGGGTGAAGAGTACCCTGAAGTATTGGGCAGCATTCTCGGAGCACTGAAGGCCATTGTAAATGTCATAGGTATGATATTTGCTGGTTACATAAGACTTTTTCTTGTTTTAATTTTCTTTTTCTTTTCTTTTTTTGTAAGTAAAGTCTTATTTAGGATTTGGGAGGTTTTTGTTACTTTTTTAAAAGCACTTCAAGATTGTAGTTAAGTCGGGGGATGTCACAAAAGTTTTGTTTCCCAAAACCCATTTATATTTTACTTTAAAGAGAAAAAAAGGGCAAGTTTAGGACCTACAGGAAAGGTGGGAGTAGTCACAGCTCAAAAAGCTTTGAAGTCTTGGAATACAGGACCCTAGTAGAAATAGTGTTTCAGGTGAAATATATTCTGCCATGTTCTGCTGCGAGGGGGAAAAGGCAAACCTAAAGTTTTAATTCAGTTTTAGAACTATATGTGTATATTTAAACTTTGAATTAGTGATTATGACAGGTTTTTTACTTGCCATCAGTTTCAAGGAATATAATCAGAAAAGTGAACTGATCAAATTATTGTCTTTATTTACATACTCAAGTTTTCAATACTGTCCATTCAGTTTTCTAACCCAAAACACAGCTATATTACAAATGGTCTTGGATATGGAGAGCAAAGTTTTTATTCTGTTAGGGCAGTATGACAAAGAAAACAAATGGTTTCTTGTATTTAATCTTTTTTAAAAATTGATTATAACTGTTGCCACATGTAACTCGTGCAGAGTTTAGAGGCTCTGATAACCTAGCAGAAGTCAAAATGGCTGACTGTGAGAGAACCACTGTTTTTTCTTATTTTGTAAGAGGTATTTATGCAATATACATTTTTAAACTATTGTATTTGCATATAATCTCCAATGCAGCCCAGTGCTATACTTGAAGATAGCCACTTGCCAAAAATCATTTACATGGCCACTTGTAGGGCTCTGGTTTGCAGGGAGTTTTAAACCATATTATTTGTCAGAGAGGCATGGGAAGAGCAATGGAGAGAGAATCAGAGCAAGTGATTCTAGTTAGAGCAAGAGCCCCTGCCAGCTGCCTCCTTTTTTCTCTCTTCATAGGTGTAAATACCATCCAAGTATGCCCTGCATTGCAGGGAGACTGGAGATCTGTTTGTTTTGCAGTTAAAGGGTAAGGGGGCCCTTTCTGGAAATTTTTGCTTTATTTACATGTTTACCTCTGGCTTATATTGTTGTGTACGGCCGGAACATAAGCTGTCCCCATATTTAAATGTCAGTGCACAAATACATTTCAGAACCAAACAAAACTTTTTTGTTATTGAGTATCCATCATTCTTTAAATCACTTCACTGATTTCTTTCATTTCTATACATAATCAAAAATTGTTAATAAAAGTTAAAAACGATTCTGAGTCTGGTCAGAATCCGCGGCTTTCTCTTTCCATAGGCAGCTGTAAGTTTATATTTATGCATAGTCATATATGACGTTGCTAAGTAAAAGGAAAGTGAACAAAAGTTGCAATTCAAATGTTGATAGTTTATTGACTTCTATTAAATAGGTATGCATAAGATGACTCCACCAATTAAAGATCTGCTGCCTAGACTCACCCCCATCTTAAAGAACAGACATGAAAAAGTACAAGAGAATTGTATTGATCTTGTTGGGCGTATTGCTGACAGGTAAGCAGATTACCCACACATTTTTATAAGCAGTATCAATTTTCAAATTTGGCCACTTTGTATTCAATTAGCAAAATTTTCTTAATGTCACTAATACAAGTGTATATGATTAGGCTGTCTAGTATTAATATTTTCAGTCAAATTTCAATTTGGATGGTAATGGGGTGGCCATGTAATTTTAGGACTAAACCTGTAAGACTAACTCTTCAGCCTTTCTGAAGAGTAATAACTCTTATTTAATGCTTAAAATGAGTTAACAATCATGTTTTTAGAACTGAATTTGCAAACTTATCCTTAAAACTTTTCCTAATGTCACAAATAATATGTGTATTTTTTAAATTAGGGGAGCTGAATATGTGTCTGCAAGAGAGTGGATGAGGATTTGCTTTGAGCTTTTAGAGCTCTTAAAAGCCCACAAAAAGGCTATTCGTAGAGCCACAGTCAACACATTTGGTTATATTGCAAAGGCCATTGGGTGAGTGTCGCTTACTTCCATTAAAAAAAAAATTACTTTGTAATAAATTCATTGTGGTGTTGAAAAATACTTCATGTAGAAATCTCTTTTGAGGCATGGTCTGAATAATGCAGTTGAGAAAGCTCTTCATTTAACCATTGACCTTCTGATTTTTGGAATGTATTCTTAAATTCAATTTGTGTGTTTTTTTTTTTTTGAGATGGAGTCTTGCTCTGTCACCCAGGCTGGAATGCAGTGATTTGATTTCAGCTCACTGCACCCACCACCACCTCCCAGGTTCAGGAGATTCTCCTGCCTCACCCTCCCCAGTAGCTGGGACTATAGGCATGCACCTTCACGCCCAGGTAATTTTTGTATTTTTTAGTACAGATGAGGTTTCACCATGTGGGCCAGGCTGTTCTCGAACTCCTGACCTCAAGTGAGCCACCTATCTTGGCCTCCAGAAGTGCTGAGATTACAGGCATGAGCCACCACACCCAGCCTGTAGTCTTAAATTCTTAATTGAATTAAAATAGATGGAAGGGTTTAAGATTTACTTTAATTATACTTTAGGTGTTTTCAGGGAGGGAAACAGTACCATTTTCAGAAAAATACAAAATGTGTGCTGGTCTTTTAGGATATTGCTTAAACTATTAAGGCAAATTTTTAGTCTCACAGCATCATTTAAGTCTCATATTAATGCTTTATGTGTTTTAAAAGTTGTATTATGGATTGTTTGAGCTCAGGAGTTTAAGGTTACAGTGAGCTGTGATTGTGCCAGTATACTCCAACCTGGGCAACAGGGCGAGACCCTGTCTCTAAAAAAAAAACAACAAAAATGCTATTCTAACATTACTCCATGGATTTAACTGAATTATAGCTGCTTTGTGAGATAATCTATGGTTGTTTGCTTCCATTCCATCACAACTAAAGTAGGAAAAAAGTCATTATAGAAAACGAGACACCACATGTCCATGTGGCTTAAGAAAATGTGTTCAAGGAATATGACATGTGAACGTCTGATTAATTAACCAGACCACACCCCCTCCCCTAACACACACTAATTTCTCTCCTATTTTGGTAGCATAATATTTATTTCAGTGGTGATGGAGTCAAGAAATTTGTAGTGAATACCTGTCGTGCAAGCTTTTAGCCCCAATGTCCCTCTAAGTTTATGTCAAAGAAGAGGCAAATAGATGCAGCAAATTGTGTGGGAGGGAAGATAAAAGAAAAGAGATTTTATATGGTTTATAATGGGAGACCACAATTCAGATATTCCCCTCACCACTCCTACCTAGTTCTAGTGCCCATTTTGACAACTCAGAATTACTCACTTTAAATATTTAGTTAAATTTCTTTATATTTCAGAAAGTTTAAAAACTGAAAATTACATATGAAAATTAATTTGAGTTAACTTAAATTTTTTTTTTTTTGAGAAGGAGTGTCACTCTGTCACGCAGGCTGGAGTGCAATGGCATTGTCTCAGCTCGCTGCAACCTCTGCCTCCCAGGTTCAAGTGGTTCTCCCACCTCAGCCTCCCAAGTAGCTGGGACTACAGGCGTGTGCCACCACACTCGGCTAATTTTTGTGTCTTTAGTAGAGACGGGGTTTCACTATGTTGGCCAGGTTGGTCTCGAACTCCTGACCTCATGATCCGCCTGCCTTGGCCTCCCAGAGTGCTGGGATTGCAAGCGTGAGCCACTGCATCCGGCCAAAATTTTTAAAATTTGTACAGCTGTGACCTCTGATCTTCTCAGAGTTAACTTTTTTAAACTGACCTTTTAATTTATATGAAATTTTTTTTTTTTTTTTGAGACGGAGTCTCACTGTGTCTCCCAGGCTGGAGTGCAGTGGCGCGATCTCGGCTCACTGCAAGCTCCGCCCCCCGGGTTCACGCCATTCTCCCGCCTCAGCCTCCCAAGTAGCTGGGACTACAGGCGCCCGCTACCGCGCCCGGCTAGTTTTTTGTATTTTTAGTAGAGACGGGGTTTCACCATGTTAGCCAGGATAGTCTTGATCTCCTGACCTTGTGATCCACCTGCCTCGGCCTCCCAAAGTGCTGGGATTACAGGCTTGAGCCACCGCGCCCGGCCAATTTATATGAAATTTTAATGTAGAAACAATGGCAGTGACTTGGAAGTATTGCGTTTTATAAAATTACTGAGTTCCCTGTAATTATTAATATTTAAAAGTTTTCATCTTTATGCATTTTTTTCTTCCATAAATTTTTGACTTATAATGTAACAGCTTGTTGACCCATTTTTTTTTTCAGCCCTCATGATGTATTGGCTACACTTCTAAACAACCTCAAAGTTCAAGAAAGGCAGAACAGAGTTTGTACCACTGTAGCAATAGCTATTGTTGCGGAAACATGTTCACCCTTCACAGTACTCCCTGCCTTAATGAATGAATACAGAGTTCCTGAACTGAATGTTCAAAATGGAGTGTTAAAGTCGCTTTCCTTCTTGTTTGAATATATTGGTGAAATGGGAAAAGACTACATTTATGCTGTAACACCGTTACTTGAAGATGCTTTAATGGATAGGTAAGTGACTTGAACTGATGACAAGAAAATAATTATAACTCTTCCTTCATTTTAGAATATCCTGAAATAGTTATTAGATGACTTTTTACTGTAATGTAGTTAAAGAAAAAAATGCTAGCCTGGAGTCTTGGGACATCGTAAATATGACTTATTATTTTAAAATAATGTGCACACTGTAGTGATTCCCCAGACTTTCTTTCAAGTTCCCCCACCCCCTTTAAATCTCTTTTCATATCTGTTGAACTAAATACATTTTGAAAAGGGTTGATTGATAATCTTTTGTTTTCAAAATTGGTCAAATATAGTTAGAGGACATGATGAGCAGGAGCTAATCAGTGTGGCAGAGACCTGATCTTTTTAGCTTTTTATTGCAGGTAAAGGATAGGTTTCTCTTAAGCCTTTGAATTACTAAACATAGCCTGCCAGAGCTACACTCTTCCTATTGCAGGTCCCTGGTGTTTCAGATAGTGACCACCAGTACAGTACTGTTCGAGTTATTTGACAGATTGCTAATACCTTTTACCATCTAGACTGATGCACAGCCTTAAACACAGAAGTAACTGAAGAAAGTGCAAAGGAAAGTTCAGGCATAGTAAGGGAAAGAACTGTTTCACTGGCTCCTTATTTTTCAGGAGAGAGAAGTTACTCAAATCAGAGCCCATTCACATACTTTTGTGTACAGATTAAAGTTATTCATTAATAACCTTCTGAAAGGGAGACTTAACTGGACTTGACAAGTTACCAGAAAGTGTATATGCAAGACATAGAAGCAAAGTAAGAATTGTGCTCTGTAAAAGCCTGGCTGCCCAGGGCTAAAAAAAAATGAGGGTAAATCACCCTTGCTCCATATTCCTCAGTGAGAAGTGCGTGAGGACCATAGTGCAGTCATTAATGTATGTCACCTGCAGTTAAAAACTTTGTTCTGTGTACTAAGAAGTGGAGGGAGTAATTCCATTGAAAATTACTAAATGAAAAAGAATACTTCAGTTGGAAATTTTATTAATGAGGAATATTGCTTCATTCTTATGCTGAATGACATTATTAAAGTAAATAAGAAAAACAAGAATATTAGTAAATACAAGTATTTTTCTCTTTTGATATGGTCTGTGTTACTATCTTTGGAGCAAAGTGTGGAAACTCATTTTGTTTTTTAGACGGACTTTCGCTTTGTCGCCCAGGCTGGAATACAGTGGCACGATCTCGACTCACTGCAGCTTCTGCCTCCCAGGTTCAAGTGATTCTCCTGCCTCAGCTCCCAAGTAGCTGGGACTACAGGCATGTGCCACCGTGCCCAGCTAATTTTTTGTATTTTTGGCAGAGATAGGGTTTCACCATGTTAGCCAGGATGGTCTCTATCTCCTGACCTTGTGATCCACCGGCCTTGGCCTCCCAAAGTTCTGGGATTACAGGCATGAGCCACCGTGCCTGGCCTGGAAACTCATTTTCATACCCGTTGCAAATCCCAGTGTGTTAGCCAATGAGCTCATACTTGGTTGAATAATTGTGGAATGAATAACTGATTGATTTTCCATGAACATAAACTCAGTTAACATAGCAGATGATAGTTACTTCTGTAGGTTTGAAAAAATTGTTGATCTTCCTCTCCCCAGATTGGGTTATTGAAACTTAAACTTTATGTGAGAAGGGAATTTAATTTTAATTTAGTTACCTATTATATACCAGTATCTGAAGTACTAGTAAAGATTTAAGTTTATAATCAAGAGTTTAAAATGATTTGGGAGGCCAAGGTGGAAGGATCACTCAACCCCAGGAGCTCAAGATCAGCTTGGGCAACATAGCGAGGCCCTCCATATCTCTAACAATAAACATTTTTTAAAATAATTTTTCTTTTTTCTTTTTTTTTTTGAGACAGAGTTTCACTCTTGTTGCCTAGGCTGGAGTGCAGCAGCACGATCTTGGCTCACTGCAACCTCCGCCCCCCAGGTTCAACTGATTCTCCTGCCTCAGCCTCCCGAGTAGCTGGGATTACAGGCGTGCGCCAGAACACCTGACTAATTTTTGTATGTTTAGTAGAGACAGGGTTTCGCCATGTTGGCCAGGCTGGTCTAGAACTCCTGACCTCAGGTGATTCACCTGCCTCGGCCTCCCAAAGTGCTGGGATTATAGGCATGAGCCACCATGCCCCGCCTGAAAAGTAATTTTAAAAAAGAGAAAAAAGTTTAAAATAAGATATTACCGTTTATTATTCATACATTAGAATCACATACCTCCTCTTTAATAGCATAATAAAGCCAAGACTTCACAGAGCCCTCCTGCTCATATTCCTTTTAAAAGTTAATTAGAAGGCTAGGCGCGGTGGCTCACGCCTGTAATCCCAGTACTTTGGGAGGCTGAGGCGGGCAGATCACAATGTCAAGAGATCAAGATCATCCTGGCCAACATGGCGAAACCCCATCTCTACTAAAAATTCAAAAATTAGCTGGGCATGGTGGCACACACCTGTAGTTCCAGCTACTCAGGAGGCTGAGGCAGGAGAATTGCTTGAACCTGGGAGGCAGAGGTTGCAGTGAGCCAAGATCACACCACTGCACTCCAGCCTGGGCGACAGAGTGAGACTCTGTCTCAAAAAAAAAAAAAAGTTAATTAGAAAATATGGCTTAATTGTTGAGCCAGAGTGAAGCTTGAGTTGTTAAAGCAAAAGTTCTCAAGTGGAAGCATTAGTTATTCTAAAGGATATATTAGACACACGAAATGTTAGGATGACTTCACATCTATTCAGTGCACTGAATTAGTAATTTCGTTTCCAATGGGCAGGTGAATATTTCCTGTAAAACTAAGACCATATCTTGAAGGATTTTTTCCCCTTTCTTATAAGACTGTACCTTAAAGGACTTTTTTCCCTTCCCTTATAGAGACCTTGTACACAGACAGACGGCTAGTGCAGTGGTACAGCACATGTCACTTGGGGTTTATGGATTTGGTTGTGAAGATTCGCTGAATCACTTGTTGAACTATGTATGGCCCAATGTGTTTGAGACATCTCCTCATGTAATTCAGGCAGTTATGGGAGCCCTAGAGGGTCTGAGAGTTGCTATTGGACCATGTAGAATGTTGCAGTATTGTTTACAGGTAAGTTAAAGTTTTTTTTTTTTAATCGGTGAATTTTTTTTTTTTTAAATAAAACTTTAAGTTCTGGGATACATGTGCTGAATGTGCAGGTTTGTTACATAGGTATACATGTGGCATGGTGGTTTGCTGCACGTATCAACCCATCATCTAGGTTTTAAGCCCCGCGTGCATTAGGTGTTTGTCCTAATGCTCTCCTTCCCCTTTCCCCCCACTCCCTGTAAGTTAAAAGTTTTTAAAAGATTACTTAGCAAGAAAAGTAGTGTGTTGAATTAAGTTACTTTTCCTGATTATCAACAGGGTATATTGTGCCATATGGTAGAACAATTGTGTGGTGACGGGGGAGTGCGTTTTGTCTCTTCCATTTTAGCTTTGTATAATTACTAGGCCCCCCCTACTCCCCAAGGGAAATAATTCTGAATCATATCTTTATGATTTGTTAATTTTGTTAAGGTTATGTGTGTTCTTGAAAATTGAAATAATGTAACTGTTCAATATTGTTTTAGGGTCTGTTTCACCCAGCCCGGAAAGTCAGAGATGTATATTGGAAAATTTACAACTCCATCTACATTGGTTCCCAGGATGCTCTCATAGCACATTACCCAAGAATCTACAACGATGATAAGAACACCTATATTCGTTATGAACTTGACTATATCTTATAATTTTATTGTTTATTTTGTGTTTAATGCACAGCTACTTCACACCTTAAACTTGCTTTGATTTGGTGATGTAAACTTTTAAACATTGCAGATCAGTGTAGAACTGGTCATAGAGGAAGAGCTAGAAATCCAGTAGCATGATTTTTAAATAACCTGTCTTTGTTTTTGATGTTAAGCAGTAAATGCCAGTAGTGACCAAGAACACAGTGATTACATACACTATACTGGAGGGATTTCATTTTTAATTCATCTTTATGAAGATTTAGAACTCATTCCTTGTGTTTAAAGGGAATGTTTAATTGAGAAATAAACATTTGTGTACAAAATGCTAATTTGTGTGTGTTTTTTGAACATGACTTGTAAAATGCGGAACTTTGATAAAGTATTGGTTTATGTGGAATAAGTGGCTTAATTTCATTTTCTGTCATCTGGTTAATAGAAAGTAGTTAGCCAAATAAAAATTATATGAAGTGATGGCATCTTTGTCAAAATTCCATTGTTCTGTTAATAATGACAGCAAGAACAGTAGCCTCAGGAGGTGTTCCCCTCAAACTAGCACAACCATTCCATCATCATAGAAAAGTAGCACTTTTGCTAAACTGTCTTGAATATTTTGTACTTACATAGCGCCTTTCATCTCTTGATTTCTCAAAATGCTTTATGAACATGTTTAAAGGAAGTGGTTTAAGTCTTGTCCAGCGCTTGAAAGTCTGCTGTGTTTAACAAGTGAGGAATTTAACTTTACTTCAAAACTGCTTTCTGCCTATTAGGAGTGAGGATACCTAAGTAATGCTGATAGAACAGATTCCTTATGTACTGTGATAATATACGGTGGCAGCAGCTAAAATGTCTAGGTTTGCTTAGCTTTGTATTCAGTAATAAGTTGATCTAAGAGTTCAGCATATACTGAATGAAATGCCATTTAATGATAGAGGAACCAAGCATTAAGGCAGTACTAGACTTAATTTTTTTAGCAAATATGTAAAGTATATTTTCAACCTTTTATAATGTTATGGCCCCAAATTTCTTGGTGTTGGCCTTTTTACTACCTATACTATTTTTACTATTTTGTTTTGTCTCCATGTGGTAGTACTTCTGCGAATGCTAAAGAGAAAATGAATTCTGCAAACAGCATTAGCATATAACTACTACTGTAAGTAAAATTGCCTGTTAACACTTGAGGAGTTCCTGCTTTGGAAGCTTAGTTAAGAAACAGCTTGTGGCCGGCACGGTGGCTCACGCCTGTAATCCCAGCACTTTGGGAGGCCAAGGCGGGCCACAAGGTCAGGAGATCAAGACCATCCTGGCTAACACAGTGAAACCCCTTCTCTACTAAAAGTACGAAAAATTAGCCGGCCGTGGTGGCAGGTGCCTGTAGACCCAGCTACTTGGGAGGCTGAGGCAGGAGAATGGCGTGAACCCGGGAGGCGGAGCTTGCAGTGAACTGAGAAGGCGCCACTGCACCCAGCCTGGGCGACAGAGCGAGACTCTGTCTCAAAAAAAAAAAAAAACCAGCTTGTAATTGACTTTCAACAAATCGATACTGAGCATTAACGGTAACCAGCTTGTATTTGACTTTCAACAAATCGATACTGAGCATTAACGGTTTCCAACTTGGATTTGTAATTCCTCATCATTCCTTGTATGACAACTTTTTGAAAATATGTCACTATGTAGTAAAATTAAACACTCCAAACATCTTTCTGTTAAAAGTTTTCAGCAGTACTTCCATGCAACTTTAACTCTCACTGCTCTCTATGGTTGATGTCAAATGACCTTCAGTAATGACTGAGAATTGAATACAAATAGATTACAAAGTCAAAATTTGATGTTGTATCACTTTGGAAATTTTAATTATATTTTCAGTTCAAGTACTTAGTAGCTTACGTTTGCTTGGCCTCTGGCTTTTTATGGAAAATAGGCTTTGTAGTGGCAGTGTGGAGCAAAGGAGACTGTTAACACCTTAAGTAACTTTTTTTACTGATGAAAATAATTTGAGGACAGGGAAGTAGTGAAAGCTATGACCTAAAAAATTGGGACCAAATAGAGGCTCACAGATACTTGGATTATTTTATGTGCTTATTATTAAATAAGGAAAGCATTTTGTGATACATGGAAGACGCTATGTGAAGTTTTACCTATCTTCTAAAAGACCTTTTCTTTCGTATTTTCTTTTGGTGTTTCTTAAAGCCGAACTAAGAAGGAAATGTTCTTAGGGACACAGGGTGGGTTTTTCTGTGGGCCTTTGTTGGTTTTTCTGTGGGCCATCACCCTCTAATGGAATTGATCTCTGGCTGTTTGTTTTTTTTTCATACTGTATTTTTAAAATTTGTTGTACGGTGCCCTGTGAGCACCAAGTACCACTAGATGAATAAAACGTATTATATCTAAAGTCTTAGTAGACCAATTTTTAATCTTAGTTGACTCTGTATTGTTATCACACTGCACTCTGTTGTGGTTGTGCCATTTTTGCAATATTGAGCTCTTTCGGTTGTTTTCAAAATAAGGGAACTTAATGTTGAAAAACCAGAGAACTTTTTCTTAATAAGAAACTAAAAAAGTTGCAGCCACATAGGTTCAGTTCGGCTCTTTGGTTTCCAGTGGCTTTCAAATCCCCTAAGGTTAAAACACTACAGCTACCCTGGGGTTTCTCAGCCTTGGCATTATTGACATCTTGAATCAGTAAGTCATTATTGTGGGGGTGCTGTCCTGTGCCTTGCAGAATGTTGAGCAGTGTTCTTGACCTCTACCTGTGAGATGCTAGCAGCACACCCTCATCTCAGTGTTAAACCAAAAATGCCTCCAGACATTGTCTCATGTCCCTTGGAGGGCAAAGTCTTCCTAGGGTGAGAACCACTGAGCTAGCCTTAGACCATTGTTTAAGCAGAACTTACATGTTTAATAAAATTAAAGCATGATATATAAAACGTTTGATTTTAGGCAGTAGTTATCTAGGAAGTAACTAGAAATACAACTTAGCAAATACTTAAATGCCTACCTTGGGCTAAAGCTCCGCATAAGTCTTGGGGAAAGTAAGCAGTGAAAATGTGTAAGATGACCCCACACTGGTCCTCAGAGCATCTTGTGACAGTTGGGAGCCGGGTGGGCAGCTCGGGCAGGAGTGCTGGGGGTGGTTTGGTGCTCCACTTGGGATGCTGGTCTTCAAGCATTGGAGTCTCACCTGTGAGCTGGCGATAGTGGGTTATATGGTATGGCTGGAAGAGGAGGGCAGGCAGGGTACAGAAACCCCTTCCTCACCTTTCAAAAAATTTGGATAGGAAGCCATGGAAGGAATTTAATGAGACTTGATAGAGAATGTAGGTTTGCAAGGCAGTCAAGATTTGTAGGCAAGAGGGAATAAGTAAGTAAACCAGAGTAGTGAGTGTAGTCAGTGACATCTCTAGTGTTCCTGCTAGAATAAGTTTTAAAATTTATTTTGTGAATTCTAAAAAGATTTTCATAAAAGCACATGCTTGGGCCTTATGTTGGACGGTTACTTGTTTATTGCCTGGCTGATTAATGAAGTTCTGGAAGGAAATTTTAACATGTTAGCTGAGAGGCTGGTGAGGGGATTTAATCTAAATAGGTTTGTGCTAGGAAAAAACTTTCAAATAGAAGAAATTGTTCTATAACTCTGCCTAAATTTTGAAAAAAATTGAAAGACTATTACAATGAGCAACCGTATATTTTCCACTTAAATTCAACAAAATCTTTGCTATTTTGCTTTTATATGTTTATTTTATTTATTTTTATTTTTATTTTTTTTTGAGACTGAGTGCTTTGTCGCCCAGGCTGGAGTGCTGTGGCCGGATCTCAGCTCACTGCAAGCTCCGCCTCTCGGATTCCCGCCATTCTCCTGCCTCAGCCTCCCGAGTAGCTGGGACTACAGGCGCTCGCCACCTCGCCCGGCTAGTTTTTTGTATTTTTTAGTAGAGACGGGGTTTCACCGTGTTAGCCAGGATGGTCTCGATCTCCTGACCTCGTGATCCGCCCATCTCGGCCTCCCAAAGTGCTGGGATTACAGGCTTGAGCCACCGTGCCCGTCCATTTTTTTTTTTTTTTTTTTTTTTTTTTTGAGACGGAGTCTCGCGCTGTGTCACCCAGGCTGGAGTGCAGTGGCGCGATCTCGGCTCACTGCAAGCTCCGCCTCCCAGGTTCAGGCCATTCTCCTGCCTCAGCCTCCGAGTAGCTGGGACTACAGGCGCCCGCCACCACGCCCGGCTAGTGTTTTTTTTTGTATTTTTAGTAGAGACGGGGTTTCACCATGTTAGCCAGGATGGTCTCGATCTCGTGACCTCGTGATCCGCCCGCCTCGGCCTCCCAAAGTGCTGGGATTACAGGCTTGAGCCACCGCGCCCGGCCCCGGCCATATTTTAAATAGTGAATTTCTTGAGTATTGCTGAAGAGAAGTTTGGACTAGATAAAACAGAGGAGGCTAATGAGCTAAACAAAGTGGGAGATTGCTTGAATGAATGATGAGGTGGAGAAGGGTGGAAATCAGGCACAGATAGAAGGGTTTTCCTGAAGAGGAGGAGCAACATCTTTCCTGAGTCCATAAGGAAAAAGATATCATGGGCTATAGGCATGAAAGTTCATCTATGGCATGTCAGAATTTCAAAACAGTTTTCTTGGTGCTTTAGAAACAAGTGGACACAGGAAAATGAGACTTGTGTAAAAAATTCATGCAAAAAGAAACTGGTAAAGTTTAACACTCAGACACTCTGGTGTCTATAGTATGTATAATGTGTAATGTATAAACTGATGCTTTGCATAGTTTTGGTCACAGAAGCAGAATATAATTTATACATTTGGGAAGAAAATCACTTAGCAACAAGATGATCACCAAGGAAGAACTGTTCACATGCCACATATCTAGGTCATTGTTACTCAAGTGTGGCCTGGAGATTGGTATCAATGTCACATGGGGATTTTAGAAACACATGCTAGTAAGCTCCATCCGGAACCTGAATAAGAAGCTGCATTTTGGGGCTGGGCTTGGTGGCTTCGCCTGTAATCCCAGCACTTTGAGAGGGTGAGGCGAGCAGATCACCTGACGTCGGGAGTTCAAGACTTGCCTGACCAATATGGAGAAACCCCATCGCTACTAAAAATACAAAATTTGCCAGGCATGGTGGTGCATGCCTGTAATCCCAGCTACTTGGGAGGCTGAGGCTGCAGAATTGCTTGAACCCGGGAGGTGGAGGTTGTGGTGAGCCGAGTTCACACCATTATGCTCCAGTCTGTGTAATGAGCAAAACTCCGTCTCAAAAAACAAAAACAAACAAACCTGCATTTCATGTACATTAAAATTGAGAAGCACTAGACCAGGACACCACTCCATTCTTAATGTGGCAATAACACAGTAAAAAAGGGATAGAAGTGCCTATTTGGGTGTGGAAGCAAGTGGGCCTTAGACACAGATAGCCAAGAGGTGATCAAAACAGTTCCAGGAAGGTACTTTGCTGGAACCTGGGTGAAATTAAAAGAGACGGTGCAGGGAGCCTTTTTAATTTTAATAAAATCCATTGCTTTTTCCAATAAAGCAGGTCAGCATAATGTAGTTAATAAACCTCGTAGGTGTATCTCCATATTGCTTCTGCTGCTTACTAGTTGACTGACATTGGTTGTTGGAGAGTCTTGGACTGGAAGAGGAGAGCTCACTGTCTTGACACTGGTATGAGATCGCCTGGGGGAGCCAGGTAGCCTTTGGGAATCCTGGCTTTGTGCCCTGACAGAAGAGTGGAACAGGAAGTCAATACAGTATAGGTTTAACAGTTGGCTCTGCAGTCAGTCCTGGATTTGTAACCTGGACATGCCACTAGCTGGTTATGTGACCTTGGGCAAGTTTTTAAACCTTTCTATGCTTCAGCTTTCTAATTTGTAGAATGGGGATAATAATAGTACCTACCTCAGTAAGTGGTGGTCCTTGTAAAGATTAGCTAAGATAATGTATATAAAGCAAAATGCCAAAGCACAGCACTTAATAAATGTAATGGCTGCTGCTGTTGACATAGTTATTTTATTATTATTATTTTAGACGTGGGGTCTTACTATATTGTCCAGGCTTGTCTCAGACTCCTAGGTTCAAGCAGATCCTCCTACCTTGGCCTCCCAAAGTGCTGGGATTGGCAAGTGTGAGCCATCGCTCCTGGCCTGTTATCATGAGGGAAAAGACCTCTGTTATTGCTGACATTAGAAGGGATGGAGATTGGCAGGTGGCTTGAGGAGCAAGCACTTTGGAAATAACTCTTGAGGAAATAAAAGGCACTCATCAGGGACATTTGGATTGTCTGGGAATCCCAAGAGATTGCAGGGTATTCTTTAAGTACTGCTCAACAGTCCAGCTGGCTAGAGAAGGTATTTGGTTGGACTGATCTGCAGGTGCAGCAGAAGGAAAGAGAATTAGGAGACTGGTGTGAGTTTAGCTGAAGACTTAAAAGCATAGATTTGGGCCGGGCATGGTGGCTCACACCTGTATTCCCAGCACTTTGGGAGGCCAAGGCGGGTGGATCATTTGAGGTCAGGAGTTCCAGACCAGCCCGACTAACATGGTGAAACCCTGTCTCTACTAAAAAGGCAAAAAAATTAGCCGGGCATGGTGGCGCATGCCTTAGTCCCAGCTAATCGGGAGACTGAGGCAGGAGAATTGCTTGAACTCAGGAGGCAGAGGTTGCAGTGAGCCAAGATCACGCCACTGCACTCCAGCCTGGGTGACAGAGCAAGACTCCGTCTAAAAAAAAAAAAAAATATATATATATATATATATATATATATATATATATATATACTCTTTAAATTTTCAAATCATTTTAGATGGAACTAGTGTCATTCAGTGGTTAGAAGCACCTGAGAAGCACACCCATTAAGTTTTATATCTCTGGGAATAGTGACATGATTCTACCCCGAATGCTAAACAAATGAGATCTATAGTCCAATATATTTTCATTTTCTAATGGGGATTTTTACATTTTTTTTCTTTAATTAATTTATTTGAGACAGTGTCTTGCTCTGTTTCCCAGGCTGGAGTGCAATGGCATAATCTCAGTTCACTGTAACCTCTGCTTCCTAGGTTCAAGCAATCCTCCCACCTCAGCCTCTTAAGTAGCTGAGACTACAGGCACATGCCACCATACCAGGCTAAGTTTTGTATTTTTTGTAGAGGTAGGGTTTTGCCATGTTTCCCAGGCTGCTCTTGAACTCCTGAGCTCAAGTGGTCTGCCCGCCTCGGCCTCCCAAAGTGCTGGGATTACAGGCATGAGCCACTGTGCCTGGCTTATTTATTTATAGAGCTGGGGTTTTGCTATATTGCCCAGGCTGGTCTTGAACTCCTACGCTTAAGTGATCCTCTTGCTTCAGTTTCCCAAAGTGCTAGGATTACAGGTGTGAGCCACTGTGCCCAGCCATATATTTTAATTGCATTGAGTAATCATGAACAAATGATCTACCTGGCTTTTGAGTTCATGAGATGATAACTTTAAGGAGGTTTGAGAAATGTTTCTCAGGGGCGTAAACACAGTATCTACAATTTAAATCACGAGGACTTCATTCATTTATTTGGCAAATATTTACTAAGTGCCAGCTATCTACAAGGCATTTGCTAACTATTAATACTATAAACATAGTTGAAAAGGTCCTTCCCTGTAAGGTGCTGGAAAAACTTCCTTCACCTGGGACCTTCCTTCACGTGGGAGGAGGAGGGAAAGGAGATTAGGTGGGAGCTTCAGGAGGAGGGCATACTTTTTAGGGAAAAGTTAGAATTGCATATATGGTGTTGAAAGGGACAATGAAGAGCCTTGGCAAAAGAGTGAAACTGGGAAAGCTTGGATTGTGTCTAAGAAAATAGGGTGCGGGGACAGCCCAAATGGTGAGAAATAGTGGAAATCAGATGTAGCCCCAAGAAGTCAGGGCCAGTATCTGCTGTGTCTGTTCAAATCTGAATCTACAGCGCCAAGTACAGTACTTCCTTTCCTAGGCACCCAGTATGTATTTATCGAACAAATGAATGGATGAGAGGTATTTTGGATTCAGATTATGGAATGCCTCTGTATTAGTCTGTTTTTGCATTGCTATAAAGAAATACTTGAGACTAGGTAATTTATAAAGAAAAGAGGTTTAATTGGCTTATGGTTTTGCAGGCTGTGCAGGAAGCATGTGCTAGCATCTGTTTGGGTTCTGGGGAGGCCTCAGGAAACATAATCATGGCAGAAGGCAAAGGGGGAGCAGGCACAGTCACATGGCCAGAGCAGGAGCAAGAGCGAGAGAGAAGGGAGGTGCCACACACTTTTAAACGACCAGATCTGGCAGGAACTCACTCACTATCACGAGAACAGCACCAAGTAGATGATGGGGCTAAACCACTGGGGAGAAATTCACCCCTATGATCCAGTCACCTCTCACCAGGCTTTAAAACTGGGGATTACAGTTCTACATGAGATTTGGGTGGGGACACAGATCCAGACAATATCATCACTCTCTAAAGGCCATTCTTAAACTTCATCTTACAGGCAATGGGTAACCACTGACTATTCAGTATTCACTTATTCCACAAGTATTTACTGAAGATTTTAAAGTAGGGAAATGGCATGAATTGAACCGTGCTTGCATGAAGATCAATATCTCTAGTTCATTTCCTTGATCCAGATCATAGATATATAAATAACTTATCCAGCAAATGTTCTCAGAAGTGAATTAGTTCAAAGACGCTCAGACTACGTAATGGTACCCACCCAGATGCTTTCCTTCCACCTCCTTAACTGTGATACTGTGGCCCCTGCTGGTCGCTGCCTCCAAGCTGGACAACCACTGCCCAAGAGCTGGGACAATTGTGGAAGGGAACGGTATCAAACTAGTTTTGTGTTTTTCAGATTACTTGCTTGTTTGCTTCTTTCCTTAAAAGTTTACTTTAGAGGTCTAGAGGGTGTTAGTCAGAAAAATAGCTTTTTTATACCACAAACGGATCTAGGATATTCCGTATTTTCCAGGGGAAAATGATTTATAGAAAATCTTCCAAATGACCCTGGCTAATTGGATTTGCAGACAGAGTGGGGATGGACATTTTCCATATGAGAAGTTGGGACGGGTGAGCTGTTCGTGCTGTTTCTGGAGCTTGGAGCTGGAGCACTCTGCCCAACCACCCCAATAGATCATGTATACACGTGACAAGGCAGGGAAACAAACAGGCAATGCTCTGAAAAGGGATGCATGAGAGCTATTACTTAATATTGTCTTGGAGAAAAAATAAAAGAACAAGAAGGAAAATCTTTTTTGAATGCAGTGCTGTTTTCTTGTGTGCTGAAATTTACTTATTTATTTATTTCATTTTTTGAGACAGGATCTCACTCTTTTGCCCAGGCTAAAGTGCAGTGGCATGATCACAGCTCTCTGCAGCCTCAACCTCCCAGACTCAAGTGATCCTTGCACCTCAGCCTCCCAAGTAGCTGGCACTACAGGCATGTACCAGGCCTGGGTATTTTTCAAATTATTATTTGTAGAGATGGTGGTCTCCCTATCTTGCCCAGGCTGCTCAACTCTTGGGCTCAAGTTATCCTTCTACCTTGGCCTCCCAAAGTGCTGGGATTACAGGTGTGAGCCACCATGCCCAGCCTAAAATTTTTGTCTTGCTAGCTTTTTGTTTTTGTTTTTGTTTTGAGATAGGGTCTCACTCTATCGCCCAAACTGGAGTCCAGTGGTACAATCATGACTCACTGCACCCTTCACCTCCCAAGCTCAAGTGATCCTCCCACCTCAGCCTCCCAAGTAGCTGGGACTACAGGTGCATGCCACTGCACCCAGCTAATTTTTGTATTTTTAGTAGAGGCTGGGTTTCGCCATGTTGCCCAGGCTGGTCTCGAGCTCCTGGGCTTAAGGGATCCGCCTGCCTCGACCTCTCAAAGTCTTGGGATTACAGGCATGAGCCACCACACCCAGCTTATCTTGTTAGTTTTAACAAGAATCAGTTAACTGGGGCCTAGCAAAGAGAAGAAAATCATTCCTGATTTTGGTGAGATGTGTGCAAATAGACAATGTCTAAAAAAGAATGTCATCAAGATTAGAACCTTTATGTTCAAAGGAAAAATTACAAAACCTACATTCATTAAGTAATTTAAGAACACGCTTTACATCTGATTAGTGCTTTATAATTTCCAAATGCATTAGCATTCATTTGCTCACTTATTTCTCACAGCACCTTTAAGAAGTAGACACTTCTTATGCCAACTGCACAGATGAGAAAATTAAGGCTAAGAGAGATTAATTGATGATGCAGTTATTTCAAGCATGGCTGGTCTGAGTCCAAGCTGATGCTTTTGCCACTGATGCATGTATTCAGTGTTATTTTCAGCTTTTTTTTTTTTTTTTTTGAGACGGAGTCTCGCTCTGTCGCCCAGGCTGGAGTGCAGTGGCGCGATCTCTGGTCACTGCAAGCTCCGCCTCCCGGGTTCACGCCATTTTCCTGCCTAAGCCTCCTGAGTAGCTGGGACTACAGACGCCCGCCACCTCGCCCAGCTAATTTTTTTTTTGTATTTTTAGTAGAGACGGGCTTTCACCCTGTTAGCCGGGATGGTCTCGATCTCCTGACCTCGTGATCTGCCCGCCTCAGCCTCCCAAAGTGCTGGGATTACAAGTCTGAGCCACCGTGCCCGGCTATTTTCAGCTATTTTAACTATCAAAATTAGTTTTTAACCCTGTTGTTCTGAACTAATGAGAAGTATATGATTTTTTTACCAAAATTCAATAGGACTGATAAAGTCAAAGTCACCAGGAGACCAGAAGGATGGAAAACCTTATTACAGAGTATAGAAATAAATGAATATTTAATGTTTGATAGAGAATGAATTACAGCGACATAAAAAAAATGGAAAAATTTTGCCAAAACCCTGTTCAAAGGGAAAACATATGGCTCATTGAAAGATGAGGCACTAAATGGAAATGAGATAAATAATGGAAAATTGTAAATAATTAATGCCTTGGCGTGTGTGTGTACTCTGATAAAGACAAAACTTTCTTTTGTCACTTAGTTAACTGGTTTCATGAAGTGAAACAAGTTTAGGACTGAGGGGAAATAGTCTTTTTTTTTATTCTCCAATTTAAAACTTTCAATTAAAAAGTAAACTTTAATGTTGAAAATGCTAACTTGGGGAGGGCAGAAATATCACACACAAGGCTGTCACTTCACACTTGGAGGGTTGCACAGCAGCCGGGCAGAGGCGCTCCTCACTTCCCAGACGGTGGGCAGCTGGGCAGAGGAAATAGTTTTATGAGCAATCAATCTAGGTGTTTCCTGGAGGTCGAGTTTTCAAATCCCACAGATGATCACTGTTTACTCCCTGCTTGGTGTTTCCTTGTGTCATTTTGTGAACAGTAGCTCTGATTATGTCCAAATCTCTGTTGGCTATTTAGTGATGCCCTTTCTCTTCAGGATTTGAGATAGTGTCCTCAGTTAGCGTGTGCCGCCCCCCCCCCCGCCCCCCACATATATATATATTTTGAGACAAGTTCTCACTCTGTTGCTCAGGCTGGAGTGCAGTGGCATGATCTCGGCTCACTGCAGCCTCAACCTCCTGGGCTCGGTCGGCTGATTCTCCCACCTCAGCCTCCTGAGTAGGTGGGACTTAACAGGCACATACCACCATGCCCAGGTAATTTTTGTGTTTTTTTAGAGATGGGGTTTTGCCATGTTGGCCAGGCTGGTCTCTATCTCCTGCGCTCAAGTGATCCACCTACCTCAGCTACCTAAAGTGCTGGGATTGCAGGCGTGAGCCACTGCGCCCGGCCAGATAGCAAAATATTTGAACTCTTGTGGATGTGGACAGAATGCATACAGAACATTCCTGGTATGATTCTGTCCTACGCGGCTGTTCTGTGGGGCAGCGTTGGTTTATCTCCGTCCGCCTTCTCTCCCACCGAAGTGCCTGCCGCCACCTGATAGAAGATGCGATGGATGTAGACATGAGCCCCCCGAGGCCCCAAAACAGTCTTTTCGGTTGTGAACTAAAGGCCGACAAAGATGATCACTTTAAGGTGGATAATGATGAAAACGAGCACCAGTTGTGTTTAAGAACGGTCAGTTTAGGAGCTGGTGCAAAGGATGAATTGTACGTTGTTGAAGCAGAGGCAATGAATTACGAAGGTAGTCCAATTCAAGTAACACTGGCAACTTTGAAAATGTCTGCGGTGGCTCACACCTGTAAATCCCAGCACTTTGGGAGGCCAAGGCGGGCGGATCACGAGGTCAGGAGATCGAGACCATCCTGGCTAACATGGTGAAACCCCATCTCTACTAGAAATACAAAAAAAAATTAGCCAGGCGTGGTGGCGGGCGCCTGCAGTCCCAGCTACTCGGGAGGCTGAGGCAGGAGAATGGCGTGAACCCGGGAGGCGGAGCGTGCAGTGAGCCGAGACTGCACCACTACACTCCAGCCTGGGTAACAGAGCAAGACCCTGTCTCAAAAAAAACAAACGAAAACAAAAACAAAAACGAAAAAAGAAAATATCTGTACAGCCAACGGTTTCCCTTGGGGGCTTTGAAATCACACCACCAGTGGTCTTAAGGTTGAAATGTGGTTCAGGTCCAGTGCATATTAGTGGACAGCACTTAGTAGCTGTGGAGGAAGATGCAGAGTCAGAAGATGAAGAGGAGGAGGATGTGAAACTCTTAAGTATATCAGGAAAGCGGTCTGCCCCTGGAAGTGGTAGCAAGGTTCCACAGAAAAAAATAAAACTTGCTGCTGCTGAAGATGATGATGAAGATAATGATGATGAAGAAGATGATGATTTTGATGATGAGGAAGCTGAAGAAAAAGCACCAGTGAAAAAATCTATTTGAGATACTCGAGCCAAAAATGCACAGAAGTCAAAACAGAATGGAAAAGACTCAAAACCATCATCAACACCAAGATCAAAAGGACAAGAATCCTTCAAAAAACAGGAAAAAATTCCTAAAACACCAAAAAGACCTAGTTCTGTAGAAGACATTAAAGCAAAAATGCAAGCAAGTATAGAAAAAGGTGGCTTTCTTCGCAGAGTGGAAGCCAAGTTCATCAATTATGTGAAGAATTGCTTCCGTACGACTGAGAAGGAGGCTATTCAAGATCTCTGGCAGTGGAGGAAGTCTCTTTAAGAAAATAGTTTAAACAATTTGTTAAAAATTTTCCGTCTTATTTCATTTCTGTAATAGTTGATATCTGGCTGTCGTTTTTATAATGCAGAGTGAGAACTTTCCCTACCATGTTTGATAAGTGTTGTCCAGGTTCCATTGTCAAGAATGTGTTGTCCAAAATGCCTGTTTAGTTTTTAAAGATGGAGCTCCACCCTTTGCTTGGTTTTAAGTATGTATGGAATGTTATGATAGGACATAGTAGTAGCAGTGGTCAGACATGGAAATGGTGGGGAGACAAAAATATACATGTGAAATAAAACTCAGTATTTTAATAAAGTAAAAAAAAAAAAAAAGGATGCATGCAGGACACAAGGCAACTGCCAGCACTTTAGTGTGCCTTGGATCCCCCTCTAGGGTCCCTTTTCCTTGCCTTTGTCTTGGCCTCTGACCTGGCCATATACACTGAGGCAATGGGAGATGAAGTGGCCCGGGGACCACCAGTTGCCAGGCAGCGGAGTAGCAGCTGGGGTGTTCAGAGTAGGACCACCGCATAATTCAGTCCCCTCTTGCTATTGCCAGAACTTGCCACCCTCTTCCAGGGGCCTCTGCCTTGGCACATGCAGTTGCCACTATCCAGAAAAGCCCTTTGCTTCCCCTTCAGCTAGGTGGTCTCCACTAGTTCTTTGATAATGGACTCCTTCGACTTCATTAGGACATCCCTGGTGAAGGTGCTGCATTGTGTGCTTCCCCAGCACCTGGGGCGCACACACTTCTCCCTCGCTCTACGACGTGGAAGTCGTCTGTTCACTCGTCTTCCCCGATGGTCTGTGAACAGCGTGATGACGTGGGATGGACACACAACTCACCCTCACACCCCCAGCACCCGTCTGCCGCTCCCTGTACATGTGCAGATGGACTCGGTGAATGACAGCCGCCGCCTGAATTATTTCAGACAGGTGATTACTGCTGGGAGTTATGCAAGAACGTCTAAGCAGCCAAGAAAATAGGCATATTTTTAAGCAAATAATTCTTTGGTCTTCATTCACAAGGTGGGAGAGTATTCTATTTCATCACCTGATAAGAGTGTAAAACTGCTGTTCTGTGAAAACCTTTGTTCAAAATATTCTATTTCCTGTAACATTCTTAGCTTCGGACAGGGGGCAGCAGAGCCTAGGAAAACAAAGGCTGGCCCCGGTTAATTGTGGCTTGCACACCTTCAGAGCCAGACCTTTAATAATTTTCAGAAGAAACCAGCCCTTGGTATCTGACAAACCTCACTGTTGAATAAAGACTTTAAGGTAAAGGCTGGTTTTTATTAAAGTAGTATTCTTTTAAGGCACTGCAAACAACTTACTGTTTTTATAAAAGGAAAAAAAAAAAGACAAAAAATAAGGCAAATAACCATCTCTCTCATTTTATCACAGTCTTGAAATAAGATGGATGCTTATTGTTTGCCATGATGCTAGAGCATGAAGTATTTCCAGCTGGTGTTAGGGAGAATGTCGAGATTTACAAATTATGACCAGATGCTGGGGCTATTGTCCCCTCACCCCCATCATCCTGGAAAAAAAAAAAAAGACATGGTAAATAATAATAATTAAAAAAAAAAAAAAACCTAGGCCAGGCATGGCGACTCACTCCGGTAATCCTTTGAGGTCAGGAGTTCAACAGCAGTCTGGCCAACATGATAAAACCCTGTCTCTACTAAAAATACAAAAATTAGCTGGGTGTGGTGGCACGGGCCTGTAATCCCAGCTACAGGAGGCTGAGGCACAAGAATCACATCAACCCAAGAGGCAGAGGTTGCAGTGAGCCACGAGCGAGACTCCATCTCAAACCAAACCAAACCAAAACAAAAAACCCAAAAAACCAATGAAAGCAGTTGAGATAATAATGAAAGCAAATGGCCAGAACCAAAATCCTCCTTGCCCCACCCATTATGGCATGAACCCTTGGGGGCCCAGGCTCAAGCTTTCTGCCCCTTTCTATGTCCAGTGCCCAGTGCAGGCCTGGTGTGTGGCAGCAGGTGCTTGGCACACGCACGTGGAATTGAAGAAACATCTCTGGCCTGTTCACATCTTAGTTCTCTAGGGGAGTTTCTAAGTCATATATGACACCCAATTGTCCCATAAATATACTCCATGGGGAATGTGCATTCAGAAACATGTACTATCCCATATCTAACTTCAGGCACTCTGCTATACTTTTCCATTCTTTAAAGCTATGCGAAGGAGAGCAGGGGAAAGAAAAGAGGGAGGAGGCCCTGTGGTTGCCCATGGGTTTGCACAGGTAAGAGACATACAGGTGGGCTGGATCTGATTGGCAGTAATTTGGCCCTCAGTCCACATGGTCACCTTGAAACCAGGAGTACAGAAGAGGTCTGCAGGGTATCCTAAGGCTCTCTGATGTCTGTCCCCGCCTTAGTCTAGGAGTCCTAGTATAGTTCAGCGGGAATTCCCTCATGTTCTCCTTTCTAGCACTGTATAGCACATTACATGAAGCTTTCTATCTTCTTAGTGTGTTCGTGTTTAGACTTCTGCCTCCAGTACTGTTAGGTTCTGCTTGTACTTCTCAGAGGAAGATTTTTTTTTTTTGAGTCAGAGTTATGCTTTTGTCACCCAGGCTTGAGTGAAATGGTGCCATCTCGGCTCACTGCAACCTCCACCTCCCAGGCTCAAGGGATTCTCCTGCCTCAGCCTCCCAAGTAGCTGGAATTACAGGCCTGTCCCACCACACCTTGTTAATTTTTGTATTTTTAGTAGAGATGGGGTTTCACCATGTTGGTCAGGCCGGTGTCAAACTCCTGACCTCCAGTGATCTGCCCGCCTCAGCCTCCCAAAGTGCTGGAATTACAGGCGTGAGCCACCACACCCGGCCCTCAGAGGTAGATTTTTATTTTTATTTTTTGAGACAGTGTCTTGCTCTGTCACCCAGGCTGGAGTGTACAGGCACAACGTGATCATGGCTCACTGCAGACTTGACTTCTTGGGCTCAAGCGATCCTTCCATCTCGGCCTGCTGAGTAGCTGGGACTACAGGCACACACCACCACGCTCAGCTAATTTTTAATTTTTTTGTAGAGATAAGCTTTCACTTTGTTGCCCAGGCTGGTCTTGAACTTCTGAGTTCAACCGATCCTCCCTCCTTGGCCTCCCAAAGTACTGGGATTATAGGCATGAACCACCATGCCTGACCCGAGGTAAATTTTAAAATGGGGTTCTCAGCAGTTAGTAAGAGCCTGGCCATTTCTTTCAACAATAACTCAGAGCCTCTTACATTGAATTCACCTTCTTCCCTGCTCTCATTTACAGCTTCACATGATTCATCCTGTTTATAGAGACAGCAATTCTCTTAAGGGACAGGACAGGTATTGAGATACCTTTCCTGGTAGATGAATTAGTTGGGACTCAGAGCAGCGACATCCCGGGCCTGTTGGTCACCTTGATTGTTAACGGCAGTACTGAGATGAGAATCCCGTTATCCAGGTGTTCCTGGAGCAACTTGGGGTGCTCATTCTTCAGTGAGGGTCTGGATTAGTGAAAGGGTGGGGGAGATCCTGCAACATGGGGATCGAGGAAGAGCATGCATGCTTAGGCTTAGTGCAGTGCCTGACACAATATAGATTATGGGATATCCCAGCTGTGGGAGTCGCCGAGGGCATGGAGGGGAAGCCGTTCACTGGAGGCAAGCATTTCCACAACAAGGGATAATACGCAGTGGGGTGGGGATGAGGGAAATCGTCCTCAAAGGAGACAGGGCATCTGGGGCATCTGTGATTGGGCCAGGCTTTATCTGCTCTTTGTAGGCTTTGTTTTATTCAGTTGCCATGACAGCCTTGGAAATAGTTCTCATTATGCCCCTTTCTCCAATGGAACTATTGAGTCACAGGGAAGTCATGTAATTCCCAAGACACCTGCACTGAAGACCTTAGTCATCATTCACATGGGGGAGCAATTCACATGAAGCATTGTGTGAATGAAGCCTCCCGAAATTACACAGCATCATACAGTTATTAGCAGGTAGAGTTCCGATCCACACTTTGGTTCTCTGGCTCCACAGCCTGAGTTCTTAGCACTACTTCATTCTGTATCTTCTGAGACTTTTTTTTTTTTTCTCTTGAGACAGAGTCTCACTCTGTCACTTAGGCTGAAGTACAGTGGTACAATCTCAGCTCAGCACAGCCTCCATTGCCTGGACTCAGTTGACCCTCTCACCTCAGCCTCCTGAGTAGCTGGGACTACAGATGTGTGCCATCATGCTCAGCTCATTTTTTGTGTGTTTTTTTTTTTGCAGAGACAGGGTTTTGCCATATTGCTGGGGCAGGTCTCGAACTTCTGAACTCAAGCTATCCGCCCACCTCAGCCTCCCAAAGTGCTGGGATTACAGGTGTGAGCCACCGTGACCGGCTTCTGAGACTATTTTTTCTGGAACCCAACATTGCCCAGTAAGGCTCAGATTTATGTATGTCTCTACTCTTACAAGGGAGAACCTTGTACAGGTTATAGAAAAATAAACTCTGGACTGGGGGTTAGAGTTCTGGGTCTGCCACTGACCTGTGTGACCTTGGCCAGTCACCTCCCCTCTGCCCAGCCATTTTCTGTTCTGTAATACAAAGAGAAGGATACCCTTCTCTCAGGTTTAGGGAGAGGACTCTGAGATTAATGAACGTGAAAGTGCTTCATAAAGCTGAGAAGGCTTGGAGCCACGCAAGGGTCAGTACAGATCAAGGGAATGGATAGGGCCAGAAGGCAGATGTTTATCATTTGGAGCTGATAAGTATGCAGAGTATTGACTTTTTATGCCTCATTTACTTCTGAATAAAAGGTAGAAGTGGTGGGGCCCGAGTCTGCAAGCAGAGAATGGAGACTTTGTGTGTGCAGCGGGTGTTGTGGAGGCCCAGGGAGGAGGTCAGGAAATGAAAAGCATGTGGCTCAGTCTTGGGCCTTGAAGCTTCCAGCTTCCTCACAAGGAAGAAGAAAAAGGCGTGCTAGATGTTCTTGGGTGATAATGATGAGAAATAATAACCAGGTCTATGTTCCTTGGCTTTTTGTATTTCTCTTCAGCAAATGTTTCTGTTCTTTAGGCAGCTTAACAGCAAAATCCCATTTCATTTGTTGAAATATGACAAAATTGGGCAGAATAAGAGGCTCACGATGCTGTAGTAAAAATGAGCTATAAAATTTAAATAAGTCTTAAGTGAATTGGCCTCAGGCATTTTCTGGAGTTAAATCAGAGGTGGAATTGTGTGAGCTTGGATCTTGCTTTTTCTCTCTCTACTTGAGCAAGAGCTTTTATTTCTCTGTTACGGTGGCCCTGACTGCCTGTGAAAGTGCTCCTGTTCACCATGCTGGTCTAGTCCTCAAGAAGAAAGAGCAAGGAAAGTTGCTTTTTCACCCTTCATTTTCTCTTTCATCCATTGTTTTCCAAAGAATCCAGCCTGGGTATCTAGAAAGGCACCCCGGAGAAGTTGACACCCATAAGATCTGTAGTCTGAGGGCTGTGAGGTGACTGTGAATATCAGAGTGGGAATGAGAAAAAAAGACTGGACGCTTATGAATCAGGTGGAGCTGCTATGCAGGACAGAAGTCAAAAGATTTGGAAAACTGATTTAGCCAGAAGGATCAGAGAGAGAGAGAGAGAGAGAGAGTGTGTGTGTGTGTGTGTATGTGAGAGAGAGAGAGAGAGAAAGACAGAAAGAGAGATAATTTAATAACATACAGGTATTATGGTCAGGCATGAACAATAAATACCTCTCACATCAAAAGTACTGAAGCACAGGCCAGGCACAGTGGCTCACCCCTGTAATCCCAGTACTTTGGGAGGCTGAGGTGGGCAGATCACCTGAGGTCAGTTTATACCAGCCTGGCCAACTTGGTGAAACCCCATCTCTACTAAAATTACAAAAATTAGCAGGGCATAGAGGCTCGCGCCTGTAATCCCAGCTACTGGGGAGGCCAAGGCAGGAGAATCGCTTGAACCCGGGAGGCAGAGGGTGCACTGAGCCGAGATTGCACCACTGCACTCCAGCCTGCGCCACAGAGCGAGACTCTGTCTCAGGGGCGGGTGGGGGGGTGCGGGGGGAAACTACTAAAGCAGTTGGGCGAGGTGGCTCACGCCTTTAATCCCAGCACTTTTGGGAGGCTAAGGTGGGTGGATCACTTGAGGTCAGGAGTTCGAGACCAGCTTGACCAACATGGTGAAACCCTGTCTCTAATAAAAATACAAAATTGGCCAGGCATGGTTGCCCGCGCCTATAATCTCAGTTACTCAGGAGGCTGAGGTAGGAGAATTGCTTCAACCTCGGAGGCAGAGGTTGCAGTGAGCCAAGATGGTGCTACTGCACTCTAGCTTGGGTGACAGAGTGAGACTCTGTCTCAAAACAAAACAAAACAAAAACCCCAAAAGTACTGAAGCAGAGCAGAGAAGTACTATTATTTGTCCTGTGAAACTCTAAACAGATTAAAACTATGGATCTGAATTAAAGGGGCAGCTTCTCAAACATTTACCTTAACTGAGGATCTTCACCCCAAATGACTAAGATTAGCAATAAACTCTCATAAAACCAAATTAATGAGATGATCTCTGGTTATTGAGAAAAGGAAGTAGAATAAAGAGGGAAAGTGGCCAGGTGCAGAGACCCCCATCGCTACAAAAAAAAAAAAAACAAAAAAAACAAAACCAAAAATGAGCCAGGTGCAGTGGTGTGCACCTGTAGTCTCAGCTACTCTGGAGGGTGAGGCGGCAGGCTTGCCTGAACCTGGCTGGCAGTTATGAGCTATGATGGTGCCACAGCACTCTAGCCTGGGTGACAATTCAAGACCCTGTCTCTCAAAAAAAAAAAAAAAAATTGGGAAAGTAACTTTTTTCTAAAAATGGCCAGTGGTTTTACATTCAATTTTTTGAGGCAATTTATTGGACTCAAGAACTAGAAAAACTTCCAAGATTCTTTAGTCCAACCCCCTTCAGATGAGTAAACTGTGACCCAGAGTGATTCAAAATCTTGCCCAAGGCCCACAGTGGGGAAGTGGTGGAGGGGGAGGCAGCACCCAGCTTCAGAGCCCTCCCTCCACACCCTGGATGAAACGGCCCCTGAGGCTTCTTCTGAGGGCTGTGCCTTCAAATGCGAGGGGGAGTGGCTCTGGGATAAAAAGATGCTGCCTTTAATATTCCCTCAGTAAAAAAGTTTGAATTTAACATCTGCTACAGAGGGAGAAAATAAATTCCAACTGGCCTCCTTTTTTGTTTTATCTCTCATTTAAGAGTTAGGGTAGAAAGAGGGGCTGGAAGTTATAAAACAGTAACTTGAGCCATGAAAACACTGTGTGACCCACAATTAGAAAGTGAATGGTTCACAGATGCCATCAAAAAAGAAAGAAAAGAAGCGGGGAAAAAGCAGTCTTGAATGGAGAGTGTAGCTCCTGGCCAAGTGCAGTGGCTCACACCTGTAATCCCAGCTGAGGTGGGTGGATCAGTAGAGGTCAGGAGTTTGAGACCCACCTGACCAACATGGTGAAACCCAGTCTTTTTTTTTTTTTTTTTTTTTGAGACGGAGTCTCGCTGTGCTCCCAGGCTGGAGTGCAGTGGCGTGATCTCGGCTCACTGCAAGCTCTGCCTCCCGGGTTCACGCCATTCTCCCGCCTCAGCCTCCCAAGTAGCTGAGACTACAGGCGCCCGCCACCACGCCCGGCTAGTTTTTTGTATTTTTAGTAGAGACGGGGTTTCACCATGTTAGCCAGGATAGTCTCGATCTCCTGACCTCGTGATCCACCCGCCTCGGCCTCCCAAAGTGCTGGGATTACAGGCTTGAGCCACCGCGCCCGGCCTGAAACCCAGTCTTTATTGAAAATACAAAATTAGCCAGGCTTGGTGGCACATGCCTGTAATCCCGGCTACTTGGGAGGCTGAAGCAGGAGAATTGCATGAACCTGGGAGGCAGAGGTGCAGTGAGCCGAGGTGGCTCCATTACACTCCAGCCTGGGTGACAGAGCAAGACTCTTTCTCAAAAAAAAAAGACTGTTTGACTACAAGTAACAGAAAACCCAATTTACAGAGACTTTCTACAAGAGTTTCTAGTTCTTACTTAACAAGAAGTCTGGAAGTAGGTGCTGATGGTGTTGTTACAGATGGTGTTATTACAGTACTAGTCAGAAAAGAACAGGGCAGGAGAGGGTCCCCGCCAACCAGGAATTTGGTGACCATTGGGTGATGGATGGTCAGGTGGTTGTTAACTGTCTCTCTAAAATAATAATTGGTCGAGCAAGTACTAGGAAAAGGCAGTCTCCCTATAGATAGGAAAAACCTGAAGCTGGTGATCAGTGGTTTCCTGATAAGATCTCAGGAGTTGGGCAAGTGAGCTCACACATGCACATTAAGGCAAAACAGTGGAGTTTAATGGTATACGACCTCCTGGGGACATTGGGCTGGTAAGGAAGAATGCCTCCAGTGAACATGCATACAATTCCAGTAAACACACCGGGCATGCTCACCTCCCAAGTGCTGGCAGGCCACCGTGCATACAGAAACCCACCTGAGGAAGAATCTGGGGAAGAGACGCAGACCCCGGGAGTACGCCAACATATAAAACCCCAAGTCAAAAGGTCAAACCGCACACTTGACTCTCTCAAGTCGCCCGCTTGGCCCACTTCCAAGTGTACTTTACTTCCTTTTGCTCCTGTTCTAAAGTTTTCTAATAAACTTTCACTCCTGCTCTAAAACTTGCCTCAGTGTCTTCTACCTTATGCTCCTTGGTCGAATTCTTTCTTCTGAGGAGGCAAGAATTGAGGTTGCTGCAGACCTCTGCAGATTGGCAAACGGTAACATATTTTGGTGCCGTATGACCTGGATAACTTCCACTGCTAACAGTGTTGGTTTGGTGGCTAATGACATTAGGACCAGCATCCTGGTAAATCTCTTGGCTTTTCCCCCATTGTTGCAGCATGCCTGAATAGTAGCCCACATGCCCACAAACAAGGCAGGAAGAGAGGGGGAAGGGGAAGCCAGCTGTGTCCGACAATTTTTGTCAGTAAAGTTAAACCTTTAACATCTGCTACAGAGGGAGGAAAATAAATTCCAACTGGCTCCTTTTTTGTTTTATCTTTCATTTAAGAGTGGGGGTGGAAAGAGGGGCTGGAAGTTATAAGACAGTAACATGAGCTGTGAAAATACTGTGTGATCCACAATTAGAAAGTGAATGGTTCACAGATGCTACCAAAAAAGAAAGAAAAGAAGGTTCTACTATCATATTCACACCCCCAGATCACACTCCCAAGCAGATTTCTGGCTGGAACTGGGTCATTTGGCCTCCTCCACTTTCAAAGGAAGGTGGAAAGGCAAGGAAGGGTTCTCATTGAACAGTTTAGACCAATCTTGATTCACCCAAGACCAGGCATGCCACTGTACTGAACCAAACTGGGGTTTAGTTCACAAGAGAAAAGTTAGAGGATGGTAGTGGATTTTGAGTAATCACTAGCAGTGTATCTCATATAATGGAGTTTTGATTGAATACATTTATACATGCAGTTTTTATGGTTAATAGCACACGCAGCGTATTTAAAATGCAGAGCTTCTTACTTCAGTATTTCCTCTTGCTTCTTTACCCCTGCTTTGATAGCCTTACAGTTTCTGTACTATTTTCTTTGAAATGGCATTGGCATCTACGTTCTTAAAAGAAGCAATGTTGAGACTAACCTTAGCTCTTTGCCTCTAGGGTTCTGACGCATGCAGAGCTACATTAGTTACTTGGTACATATATCTTCAAGAACAGTTGGAAGTAATTTTCAACCTAAGCATTTCACATTTCATGGATAGGTGAACTTTACCATAACTTTTAAAGCAACTATTCTAAAGCTCATGCACCTTTGACTGGGCACTACACTAATCCTGTCCATTTCACTGGTGCTGAAATATTTAAAAACTCTAAATAGGTCCTTATCAGAGTTGTAAAAAAGATGTAAGAAAAACAAAAAGAAAAAAAAGATCAAGTCTCTCTTGCCCCTTCAAAGTATGTTCAGTGTATTTCTTACCCAATAGCCAAAGCGATCTCTCAAAATAAAAAGTAGACCACGTCACATTTCTGTTCTCAGTCCTCCAATGGCTTCCAGCCACATTGGACAAAATCTAAGGTCCTTACATGGCTTTCCAGGCTGTACATGACCTGGTTCCTGCCCAGCTCACATCACATTTTCTACCTCCTTCTTATTCTGCTGTGGCCACGCTGGCTTTCTTTTTTGTCCCTCAAAGAAACTAGCCATGTTTCCACCAGAGGCCTTTGCCCTTGCCTTTCTCTTGGCCTGGGATGTTCCACATTCAGGTGTTTGCCTGACTTCTCCACCTTTATTCACTTTCCGAGGGCCTTTTCCTGACAACTCTGTCTGAAGTGTCACTCTGCCCCATCCTTCTCTATCCCCGACTCTGCTCTATTTTAAAGTTTAACTTTTATTATTATTATTAGTAGTAGTAGTAATTTAATTTATTTATTTTTGAGACAGGTCTCACTCTGTCTCATTGCACCCAGGCTGGAGTGCAGTGGCGCGATCTCGGCTCACTGCAACCTCCGCCTCCCAGGTTCAAGCGATTCTCCTGCCTCAGCCTCTCAAGTAGCTGGGACCACAGGCATGCGCCACCATGCCCAGCTAATTTTTGTATTTTTAGCAGAGACGGGGGTCTCGCCATGTTGGCCAGGCTGATCTGGAACTCCTGACCTCAGGCAATCTACCTGCCTCAGCCTCCCAAAGTACTGGGATTATAGGCATGAGCCACTGTGACCAGCCCCTGCTCTATTTTTCTACACAGCCCTTATTATGAACTGATGTTATATTATCTATGGATTGGCTTACTTGTTTACTGTATGTTCCCTACTAGAATGTGAACTCAACAAGGGTAGGAACTCTGTTTTGTTTACTTCTTTATCCTTGGTGCCTAGAATAGTGTCTGGTACCAGTAGGTATACAATAAATATTAATAAATATTTGTTGAATAAATGAATGAAAGTTGTAAAAAGCGGTTTCTACTATGATACATATTCAGAAGACGAATACATCGTTCAGAACTAGTTAAATTTCCTCTTTCTTTCTTTCTTTCCTTTTCTTTCTTTCTTTTTTTCTCTTTCTGTCTGTCTTTCTTTCCGTCTTTCTTTCTTTCTGTCTTTCTTTTTCTTTCTTTTTATAGGGTCTTGCTCTTTTGCCCAGGCTGGAATGTAGTGGTGCGATCACAGCACACTGCGGCCTAGAACTCCTGGGCTCAAGTGATTCCCCCACTTCAGTCTCCCAAGTAGCTGGAACTACAGGTGCATGACACCATATCTGGCTAATTTTTCTATTTTTTTCCATATTGTGGAGGCTGGTCTCAAACTTCTGGGCTGAAGCAATCCTTTCCACCTTGGTCTCTCAAAGTGCTGGGATTACAGGCATGAACCATTGTGCTCGGCCTTTCTTTTTTTTTCTTTTTTCTTTTTTTTTGAGACAGAGTCTTGCTCTTTTGCCCAGGTTGGAGTGCAGTGGTGCAATCTCGGCTCACTGCAAGCTCCGCCTATGGGATTCACACCATTCTCCTGCCTCAGCCTCCCGAGTAATTCGGACTACAGGCGCCCGCCACCACACCTGGCTAATTTTTTGTATTTTTAGTAGAGAGGGCTTCACCATGTTAGCCAGGAGGGTCTTGATCTCCTGACCTCGTGATCCTCCCGCCTTGGCCTCCCAAAGAAAGTGCAGAGATTTCAGGCGTGAGCCACCGTGTGCTGCCTTTTTACCTTTTCTTTTCTTTTTTTTTGAGACGGAGTCTCGCTCTGTTGCCCAGGCTGGAGTGCAGTGGCGGGATCTCAGCTCACTGCAAGCCCCGCCTCCCGGGTTCACGCCATTCTCCTGCCTCAGCCTCCCGAGTAGCTGGGACTACAGGCGCCCGCCACCTCGCCTGGCTAGTTTTTTGTATTTTTTAGTAGAGACGGGATTTCACTGTGTTAGCCAGGATGGTCTCGATCTCCTGACCTCTTGATCCGCCCGTCTCGGCCTCCCAAAGTGCTGGGATTACAGGTTTGAGCCACCGTGCCTGGCTCCTTTCTTTCTTTTTCTTCCCTGGAGTATACTGGTATTTTTTTTTTTTTTTAATTTGTAAGAATAGAACTTAATATAAATGCTCAATTAAATCAAACAATATTAAAATGAAATGTGGTTGTGGCTCTTTCTTAAACCATTCATTTAACAAATATTTATGAAGTGTCTCTGCCTTAAGGAAATGCCAATGATTTTTCATATTTAATGTGTTACCTATATAATATAGAGTTAACTCTACATTAACTATTAATAAAAGAGATTGGGAGAAAGGTTTCTAATCATTCCTGAAGACTCAGCTTTTGGTCCTGTATTACAAACTTGTTTTATTGATGACACAAATGAAGCTATAAGACCCTATTTGACCAATTTAGTAAATGATAGAGAACCACTTTGCCTCAGTAATATTATAGAATCAGAATCCTCAAATGCCTTGACCAGGCTGAAGTAATGAGATGCTCCATCAAAGGGAAAAAAAATCAATTGATAAGAGGATGTGCTTGGAGAGGGGAGCTGAGGTTTAGCACCTGCATATGGGAGAAAGATTTAGGATGACAATCACTGTGACTCAATAGTGCTAAAATAAATGCAAACTAGCCAGGTGTGGTGGCTCACGCCTGTAATCCCAACACTTTGGGAAACTGAGGTGGGAGGATCACTTGAGGTCAGGTATTTGACACCAGCCTGGGCAGTGTAGCAAGACTTTGTCTCTACAGAAAAGTTCAAAAATTAGCTGGATATGGCGGCGCACAGCTGTAGTCCTAGTTACTTGGGAGGCTGTGGTGGGAGAATCACTTGTACCCAGGAATTCAAGGTTGCAGTGAGCTATTGACTGTCTCATTGCACTTCAGCAGTGTCTCTGGATGACAGTGAGCCCCTGACTCCCTTTTTTTTTTCTTAAAAAAGAAAACTTAGGTGAGCTAATGTAATAACATTAACAGATTATTATAATGTATATTGTCAAGTAAATCTGGACCAGGTAAGAAGAGACTTTATTCAAAAGGATTATTGCAAGGAGGAGAAACAGACTCTTGCAGTAAGAGAGACGGAGTGTTGCAATAGGGAGAGTGCTTTGACCATAAGATCTGAAAGCTTCCTACGAGTTAGGCAAAGACAGGTTTTTGTTTTTTTTAAGACAGAGTCTTGCTCTGTTGCTGGAGTACAGTGGCTCGATCTTGGCTCACTGCAACCTCCGCCTTCCGGGTTCAAGCAATTCTCCTGCCTCAGCCTCCCGAGTAGCTGAGACTACAGGTGCATGCCACCATGCCCAGCTAATTTTTGTACTTTTGGTAGAGATGGGGTTTCACCATGTTGGACAGGATGGTCTTGATCTCTTGACCTTGTGATCCACCTGCCTCAGCCTCCCACAGTGCTGAGATTACAGGTTTGAGCCACCGCACCCGGCTGAGGTTTTCTTGTATAGGCAGGGTAAACACAAAGAGAACCAGGTATGGAGAAGTGGGATGAAAGGCAATGTGACAGGACAGTAGATGAGAGAATGTTTGACCCTGAGGCCAGCCTGTTCTCAGGAGGGACTGTGTGCTGGCTCAGGCTGAGGCAGGACAGAGTTTAGGAGCCTGGAGGAAGGAGGGCAGCTGAATCAAAGTGTGCTGAAAAAGCATTTTGTTCTTATTGATCAGTCTAGAGGAGCAGTAGGGTCTGGCCTTGTTAACAAGTTATGGGGGCATCTATAGGTCTTATGTATGTCATATGGGAAAGGTGGTTCTTTTCAGTAAGCCATTCTCTACAACATAAGGGGTGGGGGATTTCTTAGCCTTTACTGTTTTCCAGGATGACAGGGCTCAAGTAAAATTCAACATTTATATAATGTATAAATTATATAATACATAATATACAAATTATGTATATATATACACAGGTATACACACACACACACATATATATACACACACACACACACGATAGGGAACCATTTGTCTCAGTAATATTATAGAATCAGAATCGTAAAATGTCTTGACCAGACTAAAGTAATGAGCTACCCCACCAAAGGCAAAAATGAGTTGATAAGAGGACATATTCAAAGAGGGGGGCTGATTATACACATCATAACTAATACAGTGACAACTGCCTTTTAGTATCAGGGACGGGACAGCTTTACCTTGATCAGATAACCAGTGGCCCAGAAGGGCAAATATGACTCTACGCCCCAATACTCTTTGACTAGCACCTGAGTTTAAAGTTTTTAATATGAAAGCCTTAAATCAGGGCTAAGTCCAGCTCCCACCATTCCTCATGTCTTTATACTGGGCCACAATTGCATGTTTATTTATTTATTTATTTTTTTGAGACAGAGCCTTGCTCTGTCACTCAGGCTGGAGTGCAGTGGTGCCATCTCGGCTCACTGCAGCCTCTGTCATCTCGGCTCACTGCAGCCTCCGCCTCCTGGGTTCAAGCGATTCTCCTGCCTCAGCCTCCCGAGTAGCTGGGACTACAGGTGTGCGCCACCATACCCGGCTAATTTTTGTATTTTTAGTAGAAACAGGCTTTCACTATGTTGGCTAGGCTAGTCTCAAACTCCTGACCTCATGATCCAACCGTCTCTGCCTCCCAAAGTGCTGGGATTACAGGTGTGAGCCACCCTGCCAGCTTCATATTTATCTTTAGTTAGGGTCTAATCCCTGGAGCTATCTGAATTTGCAACTCCTTATCAAGAGTACTGTAGGCCCACCCTTTGAGGAATGTGGACAAACTGAATCATATTCAGGAAAAAACAATGCAAATGTCAAGGAACGAGAACAATGGCCACCATATGAGGAGCTGGAGATGTTAGTCTAGAGAAGGTGGGGCAGGAAGAGGGTGGGGATGGTGTATGTTGGGAGAGGCCATCAGAACTGTCTCCAAACACTACACGTGCTGCCATGTGGCAGGGGAATTCAACTCGTTCTGTTTGGTCCCAAAAGTATTGTTTGGTAAACAAGTGCGAGGAAGTTACAAGGAAACAGATCCTGTATCAGTATATGGAAGCACTTTCTAACTGCCTTCAGAAAGTGAGGCTGTCTCTGTCACATCGGTGTTGCTGCAGAACTTCATGGAGAGGCTGCTGGACGAGATCTAGCTATTGAATGGGTGTTTTGGATTAAGCAGCTTTGAAATTCCCTTCTTACTGTAAGACCCTCTGATTCTGTGAAACAAAGTAAAACCCCATTATTCTGGCTCATTGATTTAGAATGAGTATACATTCTATTAATGGGGTAGGATGAATTTTTCTTACATGATGTTATTTAAAATTCATTTTATTTTATTTTTTTATTAGAGATGGGGGAAGGGTCCCACTATGTTACCCAGGCTGGTCTTGAACTCCTGGCTTCAAGAGATTCTCCTGCTTTGGCCTCTCAAAGCACTGGGATTACAGGTGGTCTCCTTTTATATTCACATAATCATCTCCTAAGATGCTGATCATCTGCTGCCAAAGTCTGCCAGGTAACACTGGGGGACGGAGATTTTTTTTTTTTTTGAGATGGAGTCTTGCTTTGTTGCCCAGACTGGAGTGCAGTGGCGTGATCTTGGCTCACTGCAACCTCCGCCTCCCAGGTTCAAGAGATTCTCCTGTCTCAGCCTCCCGAGTAGCTGGGATTATAGGTGTGCACCACCACGCTGGCTAATTTTTGTATTTTTAGGAGAGATGGGGTTTCACCATATTGGTCAGGCTGAGCTCGAACTCCTGACCTCAGGTGATCCACATGCCTCGGCCTCCCAAAGTGCTGGGATTACAAGCATGAGCCACCTCGCCTGGCCTAGAGTTTTAAGTTTTTATACCAAAGTAACAAAATATGCACTTCTTGAAAACCAGGCCCCATGATTTATAGTTTTTTTGTTTTTCTTTTTACTACCTAGAATCAGTAATATTTATGTTATAGGTTAAAATGCTTCTTCATGATTGGTTAAATAAATTGACACACGTTCTTATACTAAAATATCACACAGTCATTAAAAATGATGCTATCATAGAAAATCTAAAGATGTGAGGAGTTGTTCATGTTTTATAAATGAAACATAAACATGCTATAAAACAATATTTATGGTCTTATTTTTTTAAAAAGAAAGAAAACAGATTAATCACTTCTTTCTGAGTCTCATTTTCTTCTGTAAAATAAAAGTATTAGATTAATAATGTTTAAGACCCCTTTTAATTGAAAAATTCTGTGACCTAAAAAGAATACCTTATTTTTCCATTTGCCTTCCTATGTCTCCTTCTTTCTAACTTCCCATTTGCCAATCCAGAAACTAAATAACATTTCGTTAATAATATACTTCATATTAAGTTTTAAATATTGTTTAATATTATCAAGCAATTAAAATATTACATATTAAGTATATTAAATAATACTTAAATATTAAATATATTAATACTTAATATTTGATTAATATTACTTAATATTACTTAATCTTAAAAATTCTGTTACGTTATTAGTAGGTTGTATGATGCACAGATATGATTGGTATTTGAGTATTTATTATGTAGTTAAAACTTCACTAAATATTAAGAATCCTAAAGGCTGTGTGCAGTGGCTTATGTCTGTAATCCCAGCACTTAGGGAGGCCGAGTCTGGCAGATATCTTGAACCCAGGAGTTTGAGACCAACCTGGGCAACAAGGTCAAATCCCATCTTTGCAAAAAATACAAAAAAATGGCTGGGAATGGTGGTGCAAGCTTGTAGTCTCAGCTATTTGGGAGGCTGAGGTGGGAGAATCACTTGAACCTGGGAGGTTTAGGCTGCAGTGAGCCATGAAGGCACCACTGCACTCCAGCCTGGGTAACAGAGCAAGATCTGCACCTCTTTGATAAGGTTATTATTCTCACTTCTGAGGCCTCTACCTTCATGATGTAATCACCTCCACCTCTTAATGCTATCATACTGCAATTAAATTTCAACATTTGAATTTTGGGGGGACACAATCAGATCATAGCAGAGCCTTTAGGAAGTAAGTAGATTTTGACAAAGTCATGATTCTATGAGTTCTTTTTTTTTTTTTTTTTTTTGAGAGGGAGTCTCGCTCTGTCGCCCAGGCTGGAGTGCAGTGGCCGGATCTCAGCTCACTGCAAGCTCCGCCTCCCGGGTTCACGCCATTCTCCCGCCTCAGCCTCCCGAGTAGCTGGGACTACAGGCCCCCACCACCTCGCCCGGCTAGTTTTTTTGTATTTTTTAGTAGAGACGGGGTTTCACCATGTTAGCCAGGATGGTTTCGATCTCCTGACCTTGTGATCCGCCCGTCTCGGCCTCCCAAAGTGCTGGGATTACAGGCTTGAGCCACCGCGCCCGGCCGATGAATTCTTAATTTGTGTTTATATTTATATGATTTTATATTATTTTTAGAGACAGTTCTGTTGCCCAGGCTGGAGTGCAGTGACAGGAGCACAGCTCATTGCAGCCTTGAACTCCTGGGCTCAAGTGATCCTCCTGAGTTGGCCTCCCAAGACACTGGGATTACAGGCGTGAGCCACTACGCCTGGCCTGTATTTAAATTTATTATTTACATTTTAAAGAATGCTTATAACTGAGTAAAAATATCAGCAGTCTTTAGAAAAATCAGCAAAAGGTTCAAAGAGAAATTTCAGAGTAAGAAATCCATTTTATAAGCAAATATAAAGATGCCTAACTAATGAGTAACTGAAGAAATGCAAATTGAAGCAATAGGCAGTAAGATCACATTTTTGCCTACCAGATTGTAAAGATTTAAATGTTGAGGGTATGGGGAAATATACCTTCATACATTATTGCTAAAATTGTAAATTGGTAAAAACTTTCTGGAGGGCAATGTATGTTCATTAAAAAGATCTATATGCCACTTATTCTAGGCACTCTGTTTCTAAGAATTTCTGAGGAAATAATTAGACAAAGGCACAAAGATGTAACTATAAGCGTATTAACTGTAATAGTATGTGTAATAGTGAAAAACGGTACAAAATAAGCATTAATTAGGATGAGAAAGCATGTTTTAAAGACACAGACAGTGCTAAATTCACCCATTAGCTGCAAATTTTGATGATATTATCCCTCCAGTATTTGCTAAGCATTAAATAACTGGGGCTAGAAAGGTCAGTGAGAAATGTCTCAACTGCTTTTCCATGGTGAGTTGACTGTGTAATATGTACTTAATGGAAAGACAACTTGCCAAAATAGATAGCTGTCTCCCATACTGCTCTGGGGCCTGTTTTTTAATAAAGAACATTTTCAACCCACTTAGCAATGGTAAATGTAGTACAAAGCTTTCAGTTGTTTTGGAGGTAGGGGGAAGAAATCCTAAGCTGACTCAAATAACACAGGGACAGACTAGAATTTCAATGGAAATCAGATGTTCTCATTGTGGTTGTCTTTTAATGGCTATCAACAGTCAAACCCTAACCCCACATCTTCAACATAGACAGTCCAAAGTGAGTCATCCACTAATGACTGGACAAATTGCCTGGCTCCTTGTGCATGAGAAGTGCTAGCTGCTTTGGTTTGTGGAGTACTTTCTAGGTGCTGGGCCCCATGCTGAAGTATTATACCTATCTTACCTCATTTAATTCTAAGAAACCTGTAGAATCAAGTATTTTCCCCATTACAAAAATGAAAAAACAAAATGAGACTGTAAGAAGTTAAATGACTGAGTTAAGGTCATCCTGCAGGGATTCAGGCCCGTGTCTGACTCCACAGCCTGGCTCTTTTTTTGTTTTTCTTTTTTTTTTTTGAGTCAGGGTCTCACTCTGTCACCCAGGCTGGGGTGCAGTAGCACAATCTTGGCTCACTGCAACCTCTGCCTCCTGGGCTCAAGGGATTTTCTTGCTTTACCTTCCCTAGTAGCTGGGATAGCAGGTGCCTGCCACCACACCTGGCCAATTTTTGTATTTTTTGTAGAGACAGGGTTTCACTATGTTGCCCAGGCTGGTCTCAAACTCCTGACCTCAAGTGATCCGCCTGCCTCCGCCTCCTAAAGTGCTGGGATTACAGGCGTGAGCCACTGTGCCCAGACTTCCATAATTTGGCTTTTAATTTTCATGATATACAGGACAGCAGGGCTGATATTTGACCAGTAAACACCAATGTGACCACAGTGATTTTCTAAATATTAGAATATTTCCTCACTAACTGGTGCCTGGCTGCTGCCCATAGCCTCTCTGGGATCCCTGGACAGCCTCTCACAGCCACTAGAGGGCCACACCTGGCCTAGTAGGGGCCCTTAGGGGCCCTTCTGGGGCCTGCTGTTTCCCTAACGTGAGGGTCATTAAGTTTCTGCATATCCCCCATGATATGGTTTGGATGTTTGTCCCCTCCAATTATGTTGAAATGTGATCCCCAATATTGGAAGTGGGGCGTACTGGGAGGTGTTTGGGTCATGGGGGCTGATCTCTCATGAATGGCTTGGTGCCCTCTCCATGGGAATGAGTTCATGCAGGATCTGATTGTTAAAAAGAGTCTGGGACTTCCCTGTTCCCTCTCTTGCTCCCTCTCTTGACATGGGACTTGCTTGCTCTCCCTTTGCCTTCCACCACGAGTGGAAGCTTCCTGAGGCCTCACCAGAAGCTGAGCAGATGTTGGTGCCATGCTTGTACAGCCTACAGAAACATGAGCCAAATAAACCTCTTTATGAATTACCCAGCCTCAGATATTTTTTCATAGCAATGCAAAATGGGCTAGCACACACACCCCCTGAGTAAGGTCTCTAGTGAGGCTAGGGCAGAGGAGAGATCACTTCTGAAGTGATGGCTTTGTCATTTTTCATCTCTAGCTACTGTATTTCAAATGTTAAAGGTTTCCTGCCATCCCAGTTATAAGTTGATCCCATGTTCACTTTTTTGTGCCACCCAGAATCCCACAAGAGAAGCCTGGCCTTTCTATGATGCCTCATCATTCCTGGGGACCTCACTTCCTCACATTCAGCTCAGTACTGTCAGCTCCAGGGCATAGCCAAACCTTGTGGCATTTGCAATTTGGGGGAATTTCATTTAATCTAAGACATAATTGACTACCAGATGCACCATTATTTTATGGACCAGGAACAAAAATCTACTAATGAAACCATGACACAATGATAGTGATGTGTCTTATATGAATCACTCACACCAGCATCTTGTTGCTTTGAAATTCCTTTCATCTATTCTGAAGGGCTCAGCAATTTTCTCTGCCTTCAGTTGCCAGGATGGGCAATCCTTGTGCACACTTCTCAGTAGCAAAATGCAACACAGATTCATCTTCTGGTGGGTATCTTCCTTTCTTAGGTTCTAGAAAGGCTGTGTTTGATTTTATTTTGCTAAAAGTAGGTAAACGTGGTCATTCCTTCTAAGAGTTTTTGTGTCTCTCATACCAAATCCACGTTCAACTGTTGTTCTCATTCTCTGCTGTGCTATTTCTATTGAAACTTTTCCTATTGACATTGAATGCTAGTGTAATCATTTTGGAGACATTTAAAACAGGGATTAAAACACCTATATTATCAACAGTGCATATAACTCAATTGTGACAATATTGTCAGCAACTGCAACCAAGTTCTCTTGAGCACAGCCAGAGACAAGCTTGTGATTACTGCCTGGCCAAGAATGACTACGAGATGTATACTGATTTGGAAGATTTTTAAATTTGAAAAGATGTGCATTTTAGAATGGATTAAAATGCACTTTGTTTATTTGAGGTGAATCAATTGAATTTTGCAGATGCAAAAACTGAGTCTCAGTGTAGTTAAACATTTTGTTTAAAGTCACAGACCTTGTAATTGATGGAGCTGGAACCCAACTCCAGGTCTGTTGGAATCTGAAACCCATGCTTCGTCCCATAACAAGTTGATGATTCATGTAGGGAGAAAAGTCAAATATATATGGACACTGTTGGTGTTGGTGTCTCACCCTGTCCCTGCGGAAATGCTGAGCAGTTCTGTGTTCTCATCTGCAGCGTCCATGGGCTTGCCTCCTATCCTAATAGCTGAAACCTACAACCTTCTTCAGAGAACTGCCCTTGGGCTACAGAAGCAGCTTACCCTGGATGCTCTCAAGAGTGAAAAGTACTCAGGAGTTTTCATGCCTTCAGGGCAGCCCAAGGTGATGGCTGAGGAGTGAAGGAGCAGGAAAGCCCAGCTCCTCTGCCTTGAGGCAGGACAAATTGTGTGGTATAACTGACCCTCCAGAATCAGGCTGAGGCTAGGACTTCAGCCTGCCTTCTGGCTTCCTCCCTTTCCCTATTCTGCTTCCCCACCTCTCTTACTGCTTTCTCCTGGGAACCCTTTCTTAACAAATCACTTGCACACATTCTCTCATCTATCAGCTTCTGAGAAACCTGATCCAGGACAATGAAGAAACTGGTGAATAAGGCAGCGTTATGAGTGGCACAGTAATGCCCATTGATGATGCTTGTTTGTTTCTTTTTGAGACAGTCTTGCTCTGTTTCCCAGGTTGGAGGGCGGTGGCATGATCACAGCTCACTGCAGCCTTGACATCCTAGGCGAAAGCGATCCTCCCACCTCAGCCTTTCAAGTAGCTGGGACTACAGGCCTGTGCCAACACGCCTGGCTAATTAAAAAAAAAAAAAAAAAACTGTAGAGATGGAGTCTCACTATGTTACCCAGGCTGGTCTTGAATTCCTGAGCTCAAGTGATCCTCCTGTCTCGGCCTCCCAAAGTGTTGGGATTACATGTGTAAGCCACCATGCTCAGTCCCATTGACTATGTTGATTGAATCACTTGCCTTCATCACTTCCAGTCCTTGGGCAAGTCCTCTAATTCTGAGTCTCTGTTACAGTTTGACTGAGTAACTTGACTTTCACCTTCCAGTTCTAGGACCGGCTGGGTGCGGGGGCTCACTCCTGTAATCCCAGCACTTTGGAAGGCTGAGGCAGGTAGATCGCCTGAGGTCAGGGGTTCGAGACCAGCCTGGCCAAAATGGTGAAACCCTGTCTCTACTAAAAATACAAAATTAACTGGGCTTGGTGGAGTGTGCCTGTAATCCCAGCTACTTGGGATGCTGAGGCAGGAGAATCGCTTGAACTGGGAGGCAGAGATTGCAGTGAGCCAAGATCGTTCCATTGCACTCCAACCTGGGCAACAGAGTGAGACTCTGTGTCAAAAAAAAAAAAAAAAAGTAAAAAAGTTCTAAGACCTTTAGCTTTTATTAAATCCTATCCCCTTTGGACCCTAAGTGAGACCCCTGTGGACTCCTGGTCCTAGTGATAATCTTTGCCATATTCAACATCAGTTGCTGGGCTGGAGGCTCTCTGAAACTGCCACTAGGAATTCTGTTTTCATTCTTGTCACTCTTCAGACTCAAATCTAGATTATTCTAGAGGTGGTGTCCCTTGGCTCTGCATTTCGGATTAGTAAAGTCTGGATTTTCCTCCCATTTTCTTTTTATAAAAATTTTGACTGGAGTCACACAGTGTTGAAATGGGAAGAGTGCTGAAAGGTCATCGGCCATCCAGAAAAAGGAAGAGATTTGCTCAAGGTCAAAGAGTCAGCTGGGGAAATGTGCCTCAAAACCCAGTTCTGTTTCCTGTACTGCCATGCCCTTTGCTCTGGGGCTGATATATTTCTGAGTAAGACACAGAACAAATCTGGTTTCAAGGAGGAAAATTCCCTGTATTTTGTGTGATAAATTCAAATCTCATTTATATTTAAATTATTCTTCCTTACAATACTCAGAATCCTCAAGACCCTCACACTTTTCTTTCCATACAGAAACCAAATCCCTTCACCTCTTCTCTGGGGTTCCCTAGAAACTTTCATTTATTTATTGGGGAGGCAAGGCATTGTAGAAGAGCCGCATCAGAATTCTGTCTTCATCTTAGAATTTGATCCTTACTTGCTTGTACCACTAGAGGGAAAAAGGAAATGGTTAGTCTTTGTGTCCTCCCCGCTCAAATCTCATCTTGAATTTAATCCCCAGGTACTGAGGGAGAGACCTAGTGGGAGGTGACTGGATCTTGGGGGTGGTTTCCTCCATGCTGTTGTTGTGACAGTGAGTAAGTTCTCGTGAGATGAGATGGTTTTATAAGGCAGCTTTCTCTGCTCTCACTCTCTCTCGCCTGCTGCCATGCAAGATGTGCCAGCTTCCCCTTCACCTTCTGCCGTGATTGTAAGTTTCCCGAGGCCTCCCCAGCCACGTGGAACTGTGAGTCAATTAAACCTCTTTCCTTCATAAATTACCCAGTCTTGGGTATTTCTTTATAGCAGTGTGAAAATGGACTAATACATCCAGAAAGAATATTCACTGAAAAAAAACACTCCAGGTTTGTACTGCTGTGGTGTTGCCCACAGAAACTTTTTCTGGGGAAATAGGGGGTAATTAGCCTTGGGCTAAATTTAAGAGACAGCTGATTTTAGACTTTTTTTTCGTTTTGTTTTGAGATGGAGTCTCGCTCCGTCACCCAGGCTGGAGTGCTGTGGCATGATCTTGGTTCACTGCAACCTCTGCCTCCTGGGTTCAAGCGATTCTCCTGTCTCAGCCTCCCGAGTAGCTGGGACAACAGGTGCCCAGCACCCACCACCACGTCCAGCTAACTTTTTTGTATTTTTAGGAGAGAGGGGGTTTCACCGTGTTGATCAGGCTGGTCTCGAACTCCTGACCTCAGGTGATCCACCTGCCTTGGCCTCCCAAAGTGCTGGGCCATCTGTGAGCCACCCTGCCTGCTTTTTTTTTTTTTTTTTTTTTTTTAAAGACAGTGTCTCACTGTGCTCACCAGGCGGAGATGAGATCATAGCTCACTGTAGCCTCAAACTCCTTGCTCAAGTGAACCTCACACCTCAGCCTCCTGAGTTGCTGGGATTACAGGCACTTGCCACTAATGTCCGTTTTTTTTTTTTTTTCATTATTTGTTTTTGTTTTTGTTTTTTGAGACAGAGTCTCACTCTGTCATCCAGACTGGAGTGCAGTAGTGTGATCTCGGCTCACTGCAATCTCTGCCTCCTGGGTTCAAGCAATTCTCCTGCCTCAGCCTCCCCAGTAGCTGGGATTACAGGCACCCGCCACCACACCTGGCTAACTTTTGTATTTTTAGTAGAGATGGGGTTTCGCCATGTTGGCCAGGCTGGTCTCGAACTCCTGACCTCACGATCTGTCTGCCTCGGCCTCCCAAAGTGTTGGGATTACAGGCATGAGCCACCACGCCCGGCCCCTGTTGTTTTTTAATGCATCATAATGCTGTATATGAAAGGCATTTTTTCCAAACTTTTACAGCCGGAAGCAGAATTATGAGGGTTTTCTTTTCTTTCTAAAAAAGAAATAACCTTTTCTAGGGTTATTTCTGGGGCTCTTCTTGTAGCCCCTCTACCCTCTGATCATGCTTTTGTGTTCTCAGACCCCCTGTTGCCTCCTTGTCTTCCTTAGGGGAAAATGTGGCATGATGGAAAGAACTGGACCAAGTGGAAGATGGACTGGGTGTGCTCCCCATGAAGGTCTTCAGGCAGCCCTGATCTTCGTGCCGTGTTGGGAACTGGGAAATCACGTCATGGCCTACGTGACAGTGCACATGTTATTTAGCCTTCCTAAGTCTCAGTTGGTATAACCACATTTCCTTTTCCCAACTCGCTATTGTCATGCTGGACCCCTATTGATTCCAATAGGGATAGCACTGTGTCCAAGAGGCCAAAGAAGAGACTTGGAGACAGTGAATGATATATAGGGTTTATTGGGGGAATGCACCTACAGGGACTGTTCAGTGGTGGTGAGTTGGACAGAACACCTACTGTTTGTAAAAAGCATGCAGTTTACCTAGTATTTTTACTTTGCACCCTCCATCTAACCCATAACAAAGGGCCTCAATCCCCTATACAACCCGCATTCCAAGGGATGGGTCAGAGGTTCAGACATCCTTCACAGACAAGGAAAGAAACTCTGGATTGGCCACTTCCAGGTTCCTTAGTGCGGGACTCTGAACACACACTCTTCTGAGGCCACAGGTCATTCTCAGGGTATGCTTAAGTGACTGCTCTCAGGTGCATCCGCCATACAACTGTATAGGGGAGATCACATGAGACCATTTATAATAATGCACATTCTTATAATGTGTCACCTTCACTTTGATCCTTGCCTTCTGCTGAGTGATAATTGGTCTTAATGAGCGAATTAGATAGACCAGTACCCTAAACTTCAATCACTCATATGCTACCTTCATGATTTTTACCATATCCTCATACTATATATATTATTATCAATTTAACATTCATATTTCAATGATATGACAAGGTAAATGTATTTATTATTTAATATTAATTTTATATTTTTTATTATATTTAATTATTTTTATTTAAGATTATTACTTAAATATATTTATTATTTCAATGTACAAATCACTAGCTAAGTCCATTTAAATTATTTAAGCCATAATATCTGTGAAAACCCATGTATGAGATGCTGGTTGCATTTCCTCCTAATACATATCACAAATGCATGCATAACTTTGAAATAAAAAATGATCCATCTACAATCATCTCAGTGAAACTCAATAAGATGTATACAGTGCTTTGGGAAATCTTTGTTGCCTGTTGGCTTGCTAATGGTGCTTGGCAGTCGTCAGCTACGCACAAAGTGTAAGGTAAGCTCTTCACAGGAGGGTGGGAGGATCAATTTTTGACTCATGTGTAACAGTAATTCTTTCTGGGATTCAGTATACAGGTATTTATATGATGTCTACCAACTGGAATAGGCTGAGGGGATTATGTGACACAACAGCATGGTACAGTAGCATAGAGCTTGCTGTGGGTAACACATAAAAGGTATAAGGAAAAGTTTAAGCTGGTACCTAGAAAGGTCTTCTGTTGGGTGGATGTGAGATGTAAGGTTATGACCTTAAAAGTACATACTAGGGTACAGTTAGGCAGTAATAGGATCTGCCTAAATAGTGACGTGCTGCTAGAGGGTGACATTCGCAAGTGTGGCTGCTTTTAAAGTCAGAGCTATGTTGTTATATTACAGTAGGATTGTATTGTAATTATTGCTGATTTATTTCGTATCGTCTGAAGACTTAGTTTCGAGTGTACCACTAGTATTCAAAGGTATCCTGCAGACCCAAATGTTCAGCACTGCTGACTTAATGCTTTAGGCCAGTTACAGTGCACAGAATGCTTAAAGTAGAGGCCCATAAAGGTAATATTATTGGCAGAAATTTCAGGAAAACTTGCAGGTTAACAAGACATCAACATGAGAAAAAAATCTGGCCCAGTTATTGACAATGACAGTTAAGTCTTCAGTTTGAACATTATGGGTAGGCAATTCGTACAAGTACTGGGGAAAAGGCCCATTTTTACTGCACTTGGCTTGCTGCAAAAAGAATTCCAGAATGCCTTTTCTGTCACTTGCCCTGAACTGGCACTGAATTATTTGAGGTTAAGTTCATTTTCTCTGCCTAAATCCATTATGTATACTCTAACCTACTTACTTTCTTATTGAATTGCTTTGATGAGTTATATTTTTATCTAGTCAATTATCCACTTAATCTGTGTCTTAGTCCTTTTGTGCTGCTATAACAGAATACCATAGCCTGGGTGACTTACAAACAACAGAAATTTATTTCTCACAGTTCTGGAAGCTGGGAAGTCCAAGACTGAGGTGTTGGCTGATTCTGTGTGTGGTGAGAGCTTGCTTCTTGGTTCACAGATGACCATCTTTCTACTGTGTCCTCACATGATTGAATGGGTGAGGGAACTCTCTGAGGTCTCTTTTATAAACCCACTAATCTCATTTGTGAGGGTTCCACCCTCATGACCTAAACACCTCCCAAATGCCCCACTTCCAAATACCATTGCACTGGGGATTAGGTTTTTTGTTTTGAGATGGAGTTTTGTTCTTGTTGCCCAGGCTGGAGTGCAATGGCACGATCTCAGCTCACTGCAGCCTCTGCCTCCCGGGTTCAAGGATTCTCCTGCTTCAGCCTCCCAAGTAGCTGGGATTACAAGCAGCCACCACTGTGCCCGGATAATTTTTGGTATTTTTAGTAGAGACAGGGTTTTACCATGTTGGCCAGGCTGGTCTCTATCTCCTGACCTCAGGTGATCTGCCTGCCTTGGCCTCCCAAAGTGCTGGGATTACAGGCGTGAGCCACGGTGCCCGGCTGGGGATTAGGTTTTAAACTATAAAGTTGTGTGTGTAATGGGGGGAACACAAACATTTAGTCTATTGGAAGCTGTTTTCAGACTTATTGCCAAAAAGTTGTTCTTAGTTTTCTTTCTTTAAAAAAGTCTTCATTGTATCTATAATGTTCACTTTTTACTCCTAATATTGCTTATTGGTGCTTTCTCTTTTTGTTTCTTTACTTATTTGCTAGAATTTTGCCTCTTTTATTTTAGTCTTTGAAAAGAGCCAAAGTTTGACTCTGCTGATTCCCTCTAACTCAGCTTCTTTATAACCCATCTTTACACCATATCCCTTAACATGCATTGCAATATTTGCATATGAAAAAAAATCTTCTAATAACTCAAAGCTGTTGTTCTGAATGAATAAAATTCCCTCTATCTGGAAAAACTTTAAAAGTTTTGCTGTGTGGGTGTACTTCCTTATTTTCCATCCACTTCTCTAAAGTAATTTAATATTATTGCTTGAATTCTCTTCCTTCAGGCAACACTTTACCCATACTGAATTTGTTCTCTCTCTGTTTTGTTGTTGTTCAAAATCTGAAGCACAAAGTGCTGTATCAAGGGCAGTAAGTAATTAATGGGGTTATTTCTGGCAAGCCCAGGCTCAAGTTAGGCTCTGAAAGATGATTTCAGATGTGGATATAGGGGGCAGAGGTACTCTGGGTAGGATTTGAAGGTGGTGTGTGTGGGCAACAGCAAGGTGATTTCCCATTCCCTCAACCACCAGCACTCAAAACCTGGAGATTCAAAGTCATATTTCCCAACTGGACTCATCTCGATCCTGTTCTCTCTGGCTTTCTGTGCCCCAGAGACTCAGGCCGTCTTTCAATGTCTCACATCTGTGCAACTCCCTCTCACTACAGGGGTTTTGGACGTGCTCTTCCCTCTGCCTGTGACCCCCTTTGTGTCTCTGCCATTTTCTTTTTCTTTCTTTTTTTTTATTTTCTTGAGACAGAGTCTCGGAGTCTCACTCTGTCACCCAGGCTGGAGTGCAGTGGTGCAATCTCGGTTCACTGCAACCTCGGCCTCCAGGGTTCAAGTGATTCTCCTGCCTCAGACTCCCGAGTAGCTGGGATTACAGGCATGCGTCAACATGCCAGGTTAAATTTTGGATTTTTTTAGTAGAGGCAGGGTTTCACCATGTTGGCTGGTCTTGACCTCCTGATCTCCAGTGATCCACCTGCCTCGGCCTCCCAAAGTGCTGGGATTATAGGCATGAGCCACTGTGCCCGGCCTCTGCCACTCCCTTCTATTCTACTTGTTTTTCTCTCAGATATCTGTTTAACTTCTTTCCTATCTTCATGAATACCCTTCCTGATTCCCAGTAAGAAAGGTCAAATTCCCCTATTATGACTTATAATGATTGTAGTTTTATTTTATTTTTTTTGTCTTGGCACCTCTGTGATTGTAATTTTAGATTAGTTATGTGATTCAATGATTAGTTTCCATCTCCTACTCTGGAATATAAACTCGTTGAGGGCAGGAACTATGTCTATTATGTTTTCACCTTTGCCCATTGCCTTACAAAGAGTTGGCACTCAGGTAACAGTTGTTTAATTTTCTCTCACTCGCTAATTAGCTAACACGTAACTGAAGAGGGTAAGACCTGCAAATTCCCATTTTTAGAGAGATAATGTTCAAACAAGAGCTACTTGATCCAGGACTGCTCAGAATTTGAGAGGCCTTAGTTATTCCTACTTATCGAAGGAAAAGAAGACATGCAAAATAGACCTTTTTTTTCTTTTCTTTTTTTTTGAGATGGCGTCTTCTTACTCTGTCACCCAGGGTGGAGTGCAGTGGCACAATCTCAACTCACTGCAAGCTCCGCCTCCCGGGTTCACACTATTCTCCTGCCTTAGCCTCCCGAGTAGCTGGGACTACAGGTGCCCACCACCACGCCCAGCTAACTTTTTGTGTTTTTAGTAGAGATGGGGTTTCACTGTGTTAGCCAGCATGGTCTCGATCTCCTGACCTTGTGACCTGCCCGCCTTGGCCTTCCAAAGTGCTGGGATTACAGGCGTGAGCAACCGCGCCTGGCCTGCAAAACAGATTTTTTAAATTGTGCTATTTTAAATGTTTACATTGAGGCAATTAACACTAATATACAACACATATTACAATATAATTGTGTTACAAGATAATTATGGGATATATGAACTTAGTCTTTCATAGTGCACCCAGGCAATGTGAACTGTTTTTGGGGTTCAAGCATAAATGTGTACAATGCATGTCTTTCTTCAATTGCATTATTGTAGCTCTTGGCTCCCTGGGTAGCCTGCTATACCAGAGGCCCTTTGTGAAAGAGATGTTGTCTTAGTCGTTTGGACTTTGGTAACAAAGTACCCTAAACTGGGTGGCTACAAACAATGTAAATTTATTTCTCACAGTTTTGGATGCTGGAAGTCTAAGATCAGGGTGCCAGTATGGTTGGGTTTGGATGAGGGTCTTCTTCTGGGTTGCAGACTGCAGTCTTCTGGTTGTCTCCTCACCTGGTAGAAAGAGGGTGAGGGAGCTGTCTGGGGTATCTTTTACAAGGGTACTAATCTCATTCACCAGGGCTCTATCCTCATAGCTTATTCTCCTACCAGAGGCCACACTTCCTAATACCATCAAATTGGTTGTTAGGATTTCAATGGGTGAATTTTGGGGAATGACAAACACCCAGTCCATTTCAGATGCCCAAGCCATATCTCTACTGTCTACTTCCATCCCATGATAGGGCCTACCTTGACCAACAATATTAATCTAGCCAAAAAATGAACCAGGTAGAAGGAGATTTGCTTAGTCTTGGAAAAGGGAGAGAAAGACTGTCTTAGTCCATTTTGTGTTGCCATAAAAGAATACCTGAGACTGGGTGATTTTTTTTTCTTTAAAATAGGTTTATTTAGCACATAGTTATGCAGGCTAGGAAGCTCAAAAGCATGACCCTGGCTTCTGGCAAGGGCTTTTGTGCTGCACAACGTGGCAGAGAAATGGACATGTGCAGAGAGCCAAACAGAAGGAGGAAACCAGCATTGTAACACTTGCTCCCAAGGGAACTAATCCATTACTGCAATAACTAATCTACTCTCCAGAGAGTGAGAACTCACTACCATGAGAACAGCACCAAGCTATCTATGAAGGATCCATCCCCATGACCCAAACACTTCTACCAGGCCTCACCTTCCAACACTGCCACAGTGGGGGTCCAATTTCAGCATGAGCTTTGGTGAGGACAACAAACCACATTCAAACCATAGGAGAAACAGACCCTGGAAGTTCTCTCCTGCACAGCATGCACCCCCACCCAACTCATGTGGAGGTGAAGCCTGCTGAGGAGTTGGAAGTGTCCGGTGGTCATAGCTCCATTATGCCTTCAGCTCCCGTGGCCCTGAATTCAGCCTCACCAAATAACATGTGATTATAATTTTTTTTTTTTTTGAAGATGGTGTCTCACTCTGTCATCCAGTCCCCTGCACAATCTTGGCTTACTGCAACCTCTGCCTCCCAGGTTCAAGCAATTTTCCTGCCTCAGCCTCCTGAGTAGCTGGGACTACAGGTGTGTGTCACCATGCCCAGCTAATTTTTGTAGTTTTAGTAGAGACGGGTTTCACTATGTTGGCCAGGCTGGTCTCGAACTCCTGACCTCAAGTGATATGCCCACCTCAGCCTCCCAAAGTGTTGGGATTACAGGCATGAGCCACCGCACCCGGCCAGCACTGTGATCCAGGTAAACCTCTAATAATTTCCCCCCACTCACCATTTAGTGTCGTGGAATATTGCTCCATAACATAGTCCCACTCCCAGCATTCTTGGGACTATCTGAACCACTAGTCAGTTCCTCAGGCATGAAATTATGTTAAAAGATTTAACAAATATAAAAAATATTGTATAACACATACTCCAAAAATATAGGTAGTTATATTGCACATGGACTATGGGAATTGCTGTGTTAACTTCAATCTTTAAAGTCAGTTCACATCACTCATCTTTTATCCTTTTCCCTGTAGAGAAATGAAGAAACCTGAGATACACTTGCCTCTGTGCTTGACTGACCCAGTGCTTCCTGGGTCACTCAATACACTGAGTGTATTGGGTGACTTAGAACAAAAGGATTAAAGTGAGTGTTCATAGCTCTCTTTTACCCCCTAAAGAGAATTCTCTCTCTCTCTCTCTTTTGAGACAGAGTCTTGCTCTGTTGCGTAGGCTGGAGTGTGCAGTGGTGCAATCATGGCTTACTGCAACCTCAACTGGACTCAGGCAATCCTCCTCCACCTCAGCCTCCCGAGTAGCTGGGACCACAGGTGTGTGCCACCATGCCTGGCTAATTAAAAAAAAATTTTTTTTTTATAGAGATGGGAGTCTCACTATGTTACCCCGTCTCGAACTCCTGGGCTCAAGTGATCCTCCTGTTTCAGCCTCCAAAAGTGCTGGGCCACTGCACTTCTCCTCTGCCCCTAAGATAATTCTGAGTCTAGCAACTTCCACTTTTCCTTTTCTCCTAAGAGCTGAGGTGGATTCTGTCTTTGCTAGGCTGTTTTCTGGGCTTTCCTGATACAGATTTGAAACAATGGTAGACAACAGATAGAACATAGAAGAAGAGATGAGTTGGAGTATTTTCATGAAAAAAGGCCAAGATTTACTCACAAGAGAGAAGAAAGGGGGAAATGAAAGGAAAGGAAAGTCTGGAACTATGAGGAGTTTGTTTCTTTCTAAAGAATTTTATATTTGAGAGCTGAAGGTCAAGGAGAGAAAATATGGATTTGGGAGCAAGTTCTTTTCCATATGGAGGATATTTGAAGTGGTGGAGGTTAAAGAGGGTATTTTTATAATATTGTTTTGTTTTGAGTTAAAAATATACTTTCCCAGTCTTAATGCTTTTCAAGAAAGATTAAAGCAATGATTTTAATAGGTTTGAGTTAGTTGGGTTGCTGGACTGTTTCTTTGACTGCAGACTTGCTCTGAGATTCCGATACTTGGGTCTCCAGTTCTATCTGAGTGAGAGATAAATATTGGGAGTAAGGCAGTTGCTTCCTCACTGACTAGTCTTTCTTCTTTCTTCAGCCTTAGGATCTTCTTTAACAATGTGGTTAGTTTATGACCTTTGGGGAAGCCTTTGGCCTGAATATACCTCAGTTTCTTAGCCTGGATTCTCCCCAAACTAGATTCTGAGGCAAAGATTTGAGAACAGGTAGATGATTTGGGAATGCAGTCCCAGGGGAAGTCAGGCTGAGAAGGAAAGAAGCTGCCAATACATGGACTCGGCCACTGAGACCAGCACTGGTATGGGTGACTGGTGTTCAGTCCTGGGGGACTTCTGAGGAGCTTTATGAAATACGTCTCAAAACTATCGTCTCAGGGGACAAAAGGGGAATGCATTTATCTATCAGCTCTAATCTTCTATCTGTCAAGGGTGGTCTAGTAGGCTTTAATAGTCCTGGGCTTTTGACTTGTACCTGCTTAAGAGTTGAGCAGGTTCTCATGGACATCTCACCCTCTGGGTGTCAGAGAAGCCACAGAGCATGAGGCTGGAGGCCCCTGGTGTGGAACAGAGACAAGGTGGCCTCGGGTTGTATTTGCTCAGAACCGGTTACAGGATGCCCAGAACTGGCTGCCCCAGCAGTGGCATGTAAAATATGGTGTGTGCAAAAACGCAGACGGCTTGGGAGATGGCAGCGTGTCTGTTGGGACTGTAGATGTGAAGGAGAGCAGAGGGGGAGGAGAATCTGAATGAGACTGTGGTGGTGTGTAGGCTGAGCCAAAGAATACCAGCCTCATCCTGAAAGCAATGGGGAGTCGGCAAAAACTTGAAGCAAAAGAGTGTCCCTGGTCTCAGTGTGCAGGATGGATGAATGGGGCTGTGTATAGCATGTGGGGGTGGGAGTTTTTCTGGAAATTGTGAGACCTGTTAGAAGCCAGAATAGACAGTCCAGGCAAGAGCACACAGTGTGAGGATCTGAAATCAGACTGGCAGGCAGCGGTTACTGAGGGGAGGGGACAGATTTAACTCAGACCAAACAAGGAAAAGCTGGCCATGATGACAAGCCAGTGAGGTGTGTGTGACTCAGGCTGAGGAGAGCAGTCTCATTCCCTTTGGATCACAAGCTACAAGCGCACAACCTCAAAGTTAATGGCTGCCTTATTTGCCTTATTCTCCACCATATGAGAGACTATCTGCAAGCTCCTTTTTTTTTTTTTTTTTGAGACATGGTCTCACTCTGTCACCCAGGCTGGTGTGCCGTGGTGTGATGATGGCTCACTGAAGCCTCCACCCCTGAGCTCAGCTGATCCTCCCGCCTCAGCCTCCTGAGTAGTTGGGACTACAGGCATGCGTCACCACGCCTGGCTAATTTTTTGAGTTTTTTGTAGAGATGGGATTTCCCCATGTTGCCCAGGCTGGTCTCAAACTCCTGAGCTGACGTGATCCTTCCATCTCAGCCTCCCAAAGTGCTGGGATTACAGACATGAGCCCTTGTGCCCGGCCATGAGCTCCTTTTAAACACTTCGATTATTGTCTGGAATGACAATCTTTCGTACCTAATAGTTAAGGTGCCATTGCTTTTGTTTTTGTTTTCTTCTGGTGCTGAGAGAACAAGGCCAATACACATCAGAGAGTAAGGAAATTAATGTGTGTGTGTGTGTGAATGTGTGTGTGTGTGAGAGAGAGAGAGAGAGGAAATGAGTTAATTCTGTGGAGTTTCTGCATCCAATCTACCCTGAGGCCTGTTCTAAACCTGGCTTTCCATGGTGTGCTTATGTGAACATGTAATTTACCCTTTTTGGCTTAAGCCACTTGAGTTGGGTTTCTCATAATCAAGAGTCCTGACTAAAATAACATCTTTGTGCCCCAAGCTTTTTTCTACTTTTTGTCACCCAGGCTGGAGTACAGTGATATGATCACGGCTCACTGAAGTCTCAACCTCCTGGGCTCAAGCGATCTTCCCACCTCAGCCTTCTGAGTAGTTGGGACTACAGGTATGCACCACTGCGCCTGGCTAATTTTTTAAATTTATTTTTTGTAGAGATGGGGTCTCACTATGTTGCCCAAGCTGATCTGGAACCCCTGGGCTCAAGTGACCCTCCTTTGACCTCCCAGAGTGCTGGAATTTACAGGCTGGAGCCACCGTGCCTAGAATATATTCTCCTAAGGAAAAATAATAGGTCCAAAATTATCACCAATTTCCACCAACTCCAGAAATGTGTAAGAATAACTTATTTCATCATACCCTTACAAGTACTAAGTATCAAACATTTTTTAAACCTTTATTAATTTCTTCAGTAAAAAAATTATTTAACATTACTTATTTTTAATTACTAATGAGGTTGAGGCTGTTTCAATTCTACTTGTTTTGTATTTTCTCTTTGGAGAATTTTCTAATAATATCTTTTACCTATATTAGGCCTTCAATTTTTTTTTTAAACAAAACCAATATACATAAAATCCTCCCTAGCTAAAAACTTGTGAATTTGCCTATCATATTTATTTCAAGTATTTTCCTCAGTGTGGATGCTTGCCTTCAATTTGGCAGAAAATAACACAGACCTAATTTCCACTCTTTTGCCTCTATATGTTGGTTACAAGCAACATTTTTTTTAAAGAAACTGGCTTTTTTTTTTTTTTTTTTCTGGGACAGAGTTTCACTCCCTTCACCCAGGCTGGAGTGCAGTGGTATGCTTTTGGCTCACTGCAACCACCACCTCCTGGGCTCAAGTGATCCTCCTACCTCAGCCTCCTGAGTAACTGGGACACCAGGCGTGCAGCACCACGCCCCTCTAATTTTTGCCTTCTTAGTACAGACAGGGTTTCACCATGTTGGCCAGGCTGATCTGAAACTCCTGATCTCAAGTGATCCACCCACCTCGGCCTCCCAAAATGCTGGGATTACCGGCGTGAGCCACCGTGCTCTGCCAGGAACTGGCTTTTAAAAACGGAAATTTCACGTGGCTGCTGTGGCAGACATGGAGGCCCTGCTCAGATCTCACTTTGAGAAGGAGCTCACATTTCAGCTGTGAGGAGTGCAATGCACTGATGGGCTGTAGATGAAACACCTTCAGGGTCTGCCATGGGAATGGAGACCACTCTCTTCCCAGGCAGCTCCTGCTCAACAACTGAGCATGGCAGAGGTACTAGGTCCTGGCCATCTTTGCCTAACACAGGACTCCTCTATGAGAAATCTGTGTATGGAGTCCCTGTTGGATGAAGTGTAATGTCCTCAGAGCTGCACTGCAGTCTGGAGCTCTTCCTACCCAAGCCTCCTTCTCTCCCACTCTTCTTTCACAGTTGTCAGACAGGCATTACAATCTGAAGGCTTTTTCTTGCCTCACCCTGCTCTCTCTCCTCTTCAGTTTTCACAGGAATTACCCTTAGCCAACCTCCGACACCTTTATCTTCATCTTAAAAATTTTTTAATTTACTTATTTAAAAAATTCACAATTTTGTGTGTGTGTGTGTGTGTGTACAAAATAGTACAACCTAGCTGGGTTCAGTGGCTCATGCCTGTAATCCCAGCACTTTGGGAGGCCAAGGTGGGAGGATCACTTGAGTCCAGGAGTTCAAGACTAGCCTGGGCGACATGGAGAACAGGAAAAAAAAAAAAAAAATTAGGCAGGGATGGTGGCACAGGTGTGTGGTCCCAACTACTCAGGAGACTGAGGTCGGAGGATGGCTTGAGCCTGAGAGGCACAGGTTGCGGTGAGCCGAGATTGTGTCATTGCACCCTGAGTGACAGAGCGAAACCCTGTCTCAAAAGAAAAAAAAAAAAGGAGAATAAATCAAGCTAATTAACATAGACATTACCTCACATACTTACTTCGTTGTGGTTAGAACACTTTAAATCTGCTGTCTTAACAATTTTCCAGTAGACAGTATATTGTTATTAACTACAATGAATAGATCTCTTTTTTTTTTTTGAGACGGAGTCTCGCTCTGTCACCCAGGCTGGAGTGCAGTGGCGCGATCTCAGCTCACTGCAAGCTCTGCCTCCCGGGTTCACTCCATTCTCCCGCCTCAGCCTCCCGAGTAGCTGGGACTACAGGCGCCCGCCACCATGCCCTGCTAATTTTTTGTATTTTTTAGTAGAGACGGGTTTCACCATGTTAGGCAGGATGGTCTTGATCTCCCGACCTCGTGATCTGCCCGCCTTGGCCTCCCAAAGTGCTGGGATTACAGGCGTGAGCCACCGCGCCCGGCCATGAATAATAGATCTCTTGAACTTATTCCTCCTAACTGAAATTTCATACCCTTTGACCACAACTCCCCAGTTTCTTTTTTTTTTTTCTTTTGAGACAGAGTCTCACTCTGTTGCCCAGGCTGGACTGCAGTGGCCGGATCTCAGCTCACTGCAAGCTCCGCCTCCCGGGTTCACGCCATTCTCCTGCCTCAGCCTCCCGAGTAGCTGGGACTACAGGCGCCCACCACCTCACCCGGCTAGTTTTTTGTATTTTTTAGTAGAGACGGGGTTTCACCGGGTTAGCCAGGATGATCTCGATCTCCTGACCTCGTGATCCGCCCGTCTCGGCCTCCCAAAGTGCTGGGATTACAGGCTTGAGCCACCGCGCCCGGCCAACTCCCCAGTTTCCTGACGCTCATCTTCATCTTGGCATCTGCTTCTGGAGGACATACCTGACAGTTATTGTTACTGTGAAGTAGTCCAGGCAAACATAACAGAGAAATGAGTAATCAAACTCGTTCCTACCATTCGAACATATCTATTAGTACGCAGAAGCAGAAGATAGTTGGGTAGATGGCTGGAGGGACAGGGCAGAGATTTACGTTTGTCCATTTGCCTGCTTATCCTCACATCTGGAACACAGTGGCACACAGCACGATCCACATGCTTGCTCAATAAATGGAGCGATCAAGCTGTTTTCTAAGAAAGAAATGATACTGTATTTTTTTTCCACTAAAATTACTGAGTTTAATTTTACTTGAATTTATCAGAAGAAAAAGTTTTAGTAAAACTTAAGGAATTGCTGAGCTTCAGAAAAGACTTCTCACCACAAAAGGTAAAAATTTCCAGTAGGAACACCATCAAATTTAAAAAATTTTATTTTTAAAACTTTTTTTTTTTTAACTTTTTTTTTTTCCTATGTTCCCTGGCTGGCCTCAAACTACTGGGCTCAAGACAGCCTCCTGCCTCAGCCTCTTAAGTGGCCAGTACTATGGGTAAACATTACCATGGCCAAATTATTTAATGAATTTTCTTTGGCATTTTCTTTCTTTCTTTCTTTCTTTCTTTCTTTCTTTCTTTCTTTCTTTCTTTCTTTCTTTCTTTCTTTCTTTCTTTCTTTCTTTCTTTCTTTCTTTCTTTCTTTCTTTCTTTCTTTTTCTTTTTTCTTTCTCTCTCTTTCTTTCTCTCTTTCTTTCTCTTTCTTTCTTCTTTCTCTCTCTCTCTGTCCCCCTCTCCCTCCCTCCTTCCTTCTCTCTTTCTCCCTCTCTTTCTCTCCCTCTTTCTTTTTTTTTTTTTTTTTTGAGACGGAGTCTCGCTCTGTCACCCAGGCTGGAGTGCAGTGGCCGGATCTCAGCTCACTGCAAGCTCCGCCTCCCGGGTTCACGCCATTCTCCTGCCTCAGCCTCCGGAGTAGCTGGGACTACAGGCGCCCGCCACCTCGCCCGGCTAGTTTTTTGTATTTTTTTAGTAGAGACGGGGTTTCACCGTGTTAGCCAGGATGGTCTCGATCTCCTGACCTCGTGATCCGCCCGTCTCGGCCTCCCAAAGTGCTGGGATTACAGGCTTGAGCCACCGCGCCCGGCCACTCTCTCTCTTTCTTTCTTTCTCTTTCTTTTTTGAGATGGAGTATCTCTCTGTCATCCAGGCTAGAGTGCAATGGCATGGTCTTAGCTCACTGCAACTTCCGCCTCCCGGGTTCAAGCAATTCTCCTGCCTCAGCCTCCTGAGTAGCTGGTACTACAAGCACGTGCCACCACACCCAGCTAATTTTTCTATTTTTAATAGAGATGGGTTTTACTACATTGACCAGGCTGGTCTCGAACTCCAGACCTCAGGTGATTCGCCCGACTCAGCCTCCCAAAGTGTTGGGATTATAGGCGTGAGCCACCGCATCTGGCCCACATTTTCAATAATTTTTCTAGATACGTTTTTGAATCCTGTTGTTATCCCTCAAAAAATTCCATAAGATTAATGAAACAGTAGTGTGTTAAACTTATCCATTTATTTCTGATTGTCTTCGTTTGTGCTACTATAACAAAATACCACAGACTGGGTAATGTATAAACATTAGAAACTTATTTCTCAGCCAGGCGTGGTGGCTCACGCCTGTAATCCCAGTACTTTGGGAGTCTGAAGCATGTGGATCACCTGAGGCCAGGAGTTCAAGATCAGCCTGGCCAACATGGTGAAACTCCGTCTCTACTAAAAATAATTAGCCAGGTGTGGTGGCAGACACCCGTAATCTTAGCTATTCAGGAGGCTGAGGCAGGAGAACTGCTTGAACCTGGGAGGCAGAGGTTGCAGTGAGACGAGATCGCACCACTGCACTCCAGCTTGGGCGACAAGAGCGAGACTCCGTCTCAAAAAAAAAAAAAAAAAAAAGAAACTTATTTCTCACAATTCTGGAGGTTGGGAAGTCCCAGGTGAAGGCATTGGCAGGTTCTGTGTTTAATGAGGGCTGCTTTCTGCTTCCAAGATTGTGCCTTGTTGCCCCATCCTTCAGAGGACGAACACTGTGTTCTCGCATGACAAAATACAGAAGGACAAAGGGACAAACTCTTCCTCAGGCTCTTTTATAAGGGTGATAGTCCCGTCCATAGGGCAGAGCCCTCATGGTCTAAGTCACCTTCCAAAGGCCCCACCTTTTAGTACTATTGCACTAGGGATTATGTTTCAACATGGATGTTGGAGGGCTCACAAACATGAAAACCATAGGAGTGATAAATTGACATCCTCACTATACTCGTTTTTAAATCTAAAAATATGTTTCTGCATTTATGTAAATTTCTGTATCCCTTCAACTCAGATTTGCATTTAAAAATTATGCAATGCAAATTTTTCATAAATATATTCCTATCCCTAGATATTTTATAGTTTGTGAAAGTATAAATATCATTTAAAAGCAAATGCGGCCATGTGCTGCATAATGACATTTCAGTCAACAACAGAGTGCATAGATGATGGTGGTCTTATAAGATTATAATGCCAGCTGGGTGTGGTGGCTCATGTCTGTAATTCCAGCACTTTGGGAGGCCAAGGTGGGCGGGTCATGAGGTTAAGAGATTGAGACCAGCCTGGCCAACATGGTGAAACCCTGTCTTTACTAAAAATACAAAAATTAGCTGGGCGTAGTGGCGCACGCCTGTTGTCCCAGCTACTTGGGAGGCTGAGGCAGGACAATTGCTTGAACTCAGGAGGTGGAGGTTGCAGTGAGCAGAGATGGCTCCATTGCAGTCCAGCCTGGTGACAGAGCAAGACTCCGTCTCAAGAAAAAAAAAGAAAAAAAAGATGATAATGCCATATTTTTACTACACCTTTTCTATGTTTAGATATATTTAGATACACAAATACCATTGTGTTACAATTGCCTACTGTGTTACAATTGCCTACAGTAACATGCTGTACAGGTTTGTAGTCTAGGAGCAATAGGCTACACCATATAGCCTAGGTGTGCAGTAGGCTATACGATCTAGGTTTGTGCAAGTATCCTCTGTGATGTTGGCACAATGACAGAATCACCTAACAAGATATTTCTAAGAATGTGTCCCCGTCATTAAGCGATGCGTGACTGTAAATGAAAATTTCGGACAACAAAGCCAGTTGCTGTCATGAACAATTCAGAGTGTGAGGTCCATGGAAGACAGAGGAAGGCAGAGAGCCACTGTCAGCACCTCTTCTCAGATGGAATCCTGCCACCTGTCCACAGCAGCTTGTCGCCAGTTGATCCCTGGACGCTGACTCCCGTTTTGGTATAGCTGGTCTTCTTGTTGGCAGAGCCTTCTTTCCGCCAAAGGGGCTGAATGCTGGAGTTTATGTTTTAGCCTTCCTTGCAATGAGAACCTGGACCTGTGACTCAAACAGGTCAGTGAGATAAAAAAGGAAACCTGTTGAGTATCTAGAAATGATTTTTTTCCCTGATAAGAGAGAAAAAAGCCGGAAGAAAGGCCACCCCCTCACTTTCTTCCTGCCTTTGAACATTGATGTGTGAGAATGTATGGCCAAGAGCTGTGGCAATCATTTCGAAACTATGGAGTGAAAGCTGGGCATCTCTTCCATCCCAGAGACCCAATGTCACATGGCACTGCATCAACCAACCCTGGAACTGCCTAATGGAATAATGAAATGTTATCATTTGTGTGTCCTGTCATGTGCAACCAAAAGCACACTGTCTTATATGCTTTCCAAATCTGCCTTCGTCCCTCTCCGCTCTCTGTCCTGCAACTCATTTCTAGTTGATAGGCTGTCAGAGTGGCCTTGTTAATACCTCCAGATCTCACCATTTCTGCTCTCTGTTCTCCCACACGTTCCTTGTCCTTCTTACTCTAGAAATCAGCCCTATCTGCTTCTGGCTAGAGCTCGAGTCTTCCACTCTTGTCTATATTTTGCTTGAACATTTGTCAAGAGTTTAAAAAACATGCGATTTTGCACACCGTCATTCACCCACATATGTTTCTTTTTCTGCTCATCACTGATTCGCTCTTTGCATGGTTACAGTGTCTTGATCTCCGAGGAGGAATGCTCCGCTTTCCCCCCAGTTCATGTTGTGTGAACAGAGGGATCCCATCCTTTGTGTTCCAGGCCCAGCTGCTCTTCCATTCTCACTGGCTCATGCACTAGCATGTGGCGCAACTGCAACCAATGAGTTTCCAGCCTGGGACTTTTATTTCACTAAACTAAGTAGTAATGAAGGTATCCCTTTTAGCAGGGATTGACAGAATCGGGCTGATGCAAGGCTGGAGTTCTGGGACCTGTGGAAGTTGGGCTAAATAAAAGTAAAAACCGAAAAATACCAGGCAGAAAACAGAGAGAGAAAAACAAGACCTGGTGACATTGTTTGAACCCCTGGACTTTTTAAATGAAGTGACTCAATAATTTGCCTTTTTTTGCTTAGGCCAGTTTGAGTTTGATGCCTGTAACTTGGACTTGCACCCAAGGAAGTCCTGATCCATACAGCACTTGGCAGGGCATGGTGGCCCACGCCTGTAATCCCAGCACTTTGGGAGGTTGAGGTGGGTGGATCACTTGAGGTCAGGAGTTTGAGATCAGCCTGGACAACATGGTGAAACCCTGTCTCTACTAAAAATACATAAAAAATTAGCTGGGCTTGGGGGCGCGCATCTGTAGTCCCAGCTACTTGGGAGGCTGAGGCAGGAGAGTCACTTGAATCCAAGAGGCAGAGGTTGCAGTGAGCCGAGATGGTGCTACTGCACGCCAGCCTGGGCAACAAAGCGATACATGTCTCAAAAAAACAACAAAAAAAATACAGGCCTTGGCTGGGCATGGTGGCTCATGCCTGTAATCCCAGTACTTTGGGAGGCCAAGGTGGGCAGATCACCTGAGGTCAGGAGTTCAAGACCAGCCTGGGCAATATGGTGAAGCCCCGTCTCTACTAAAAATATAACAACAAACAAACAAACAAAAAATTAGCCGGGCACGGGGGCGTGTGTTTGTAATCTCAGCTACTCCAGAGGCTGAGGTAGGAGAATCGCTTGTACCTGCAAGGCAGAGGTTGCAGTAAGCCAAGACCACACCACTGCACTCCAGCCTGGGCAACAGAGTGAGACCCTGTCAAAAAAAAAAAAAAAAAAAAAAAGAAGAGTATTAAAGTCCTCAAAAACCTTTGGATGTTGACAGCATGTTACTGCCATCTCATTGTCATAGTACCCTGGCACTATCCTCTTCTCCACCTCAGGTATTTCTCCAGCTGTCTCACACATACATGCTCCTGACAAGGCCTCTCTTACCCTTCAGCTCCAGTCTCTGGTTGGTGTCTCCTACCCATCAGTCTCTTGAGGGAGGGCCTCATCACTGTCCAAGCTGCCTGGGTGCTCCATGAGGGCTGACCAGCTCTCTTAGTCTGTTTATGCTGCTATAACAGGATACCAGAGACTGGGCCATTTACAAAGAACAGGAATGTATTTCTCACAGTTCTGGAGGCTGGGAAGTTTAAGATCAAGGTGTTGGCAGGTTCAGTTGTCTGGTGAGGGATGCTCTCTGCTTCCAAGATGGCACCTTGTTGCTGCACCCCCTGTAGGGGAGGAACACTGTGTCCTCACATGGCGGAAGGGAGGGGCAGGCCAGCAAGCAAAGTGAAGGCTGAATGTAGCCTCTTTTATGAGGGCCTTCATTCCATTCACAAGGGGAAGAGCCCTCATGACCAAGCACCTCTTAAAACCATTACATTAGCCGTTAAGTTTCAACACTTGCATTTTATTTATTTATCTTTTTATCTTTTTTTTTTTTTTTTTGAGGTGGAGTCTTGCTCTGTCGCCCAGGCTGGAGTATAGTGGTGCAATCTTGGCTCACTGCAACCACCACCTCCCGGGTTCAAGCAATTCTTCTGTCTCAGCCTCCCTAGAGGCTGGGATGACAGGCGTGCACCACCATGCCCAGCTAATTTTTGTATTTTTTAGTACAGACAGGGTTTCACCATGCTGGCCAGGCTGGTCTTGAATGCCTGACCTCAGTTGATCCACCTGTTTCAGCCTACCAAAGTGCTGGGATTACATTGTGAGCCACTGCACCCATCCCTAACACCTGCATTTTAGAAAGGACACATTCAAATCATAGTACCCTACTCTATAATCTCAGTTCAGATTCTGTTATAAACCCAAAGCAGCTGCCAAAGATGAGAAGGTAAGATGCGTTCCGTGTGCAGCGACATTGAAATCCCTCATAGCCACAAGAAGAAAAAGTTCATAGTTTAATACGAAAATGGTGCCTGAGATAGAAATCCAATTTTAAACAACAAGAAGCTTAAAGCTATTGACTCCATGAGCAAAAAACTGGAATTCAGAACCTGTGAGGAAACCCGTGGTAGTTGTGTGGTAACATTTGCGAGGTTTCGTGGAAACTTGCTAAAATGAACATATGTTTAAACATCTTTTAAAAAAAACTGTACAAAATGGGTAAAGTAAAATTTAATTATTGCCTTAAAAAGCCAAGAATATTAAATGTGTGTTAAGAACTACTACATGGGGCTAGACTTCTGCCCATACTTTTAGCAAGTAATTCGAAATGTCTCTAAGTTTATTGTTAGGTTAATTGTTTTTAACCGAGGACAACTGCCTACATTACAGTTAAATCAATTATGACTGCTTCGTTTACAAACGTAAGTCCTCAGGAAATATGTCAGTATAAAGGGGCAGCTCGAAAGCCAATCTCTTTCGTTCTTTAAAGATGAGCTTTATGTTGGTCCTTATTTCAACTTTACTTACAGTGACGGAAGTTATCACAGAGCACTTTCATGACAGTCTAACACAATTAAAGCTATGATTTAATGCAAGATCGTGTTCTGTGCAACCACAGTCTGAACAAACCTGAGTTCCAATTACAGTTCAAAAATGAGCTTATCCCAAGCAAAGCCTGTAGTCGTAATTACTTGGGAGGCTGAGGCTTTCATCCTTTGATCCTTTGAGCTCAGTTAGATCCAGACTGCGGTGAGCTATGATTGCGCCACTGCATCCCACTTTCCAGCCTGGGCGACAGAGTGACTCTGTCTCTTAAAAAATAAAAGTAAAAAGAGCTGGCTGGGTGAGGTTGGGAGTTTGAGACCAGCCTGATCAACATGGAGAAACCCTGTCTCTACTAAAAATACAAAATTAGCTGGAGTGGTGGCACGCGCCTGTAATCCCAGCTACTAAGGAGGCTGAGGCAGGAGAATTGCTTGAATATGGGAGGCAGAGGTCGCAGTGAGCTGAGATCGCGCCATTGCACTCCATCTGCAACAAGAGCAAAACTACGTCTTAACAAATAAAAATAAAAAAGAGCTTAGCTACCTTTCCTCAGCATCTTCCACCAAAATGGCTCTCCAGGAAATACTTGGGTGACCTCTTTATTGTCCTTACCTATTTCCTTTAAACTTTAAGATTATAGTTTAAAATTGCAAAGAAGGCTGGGGGCGGTGGCTCATGCCTGTAATCCCAGCACTCTGGGAGCCTGAGGTGGTCGGATCACCTGAGGTCAAGAGTTTGAGACCAGCGTGGCCAACATGGTGAAACCCTGTCTCTACTAAAAATACAAAGATTAGCCAGGTGTGGTGGCACGCGCCTATAGTCCTAGCTACTGGGGAGGCTGAGGCACAAGAATCGCTTGAACCCAGGAGGAGGAGGTTGCAGTGAGCCGAGATTGGGGCCCTGCACTCCAGCCTGGGAGGCAAAACGAGACTCTATCTCAAAAATAATAATAATAATAATAATTGCAAGGCAAAAAAAAAAAATGTGATAGAGGAAACTTTTCCTTCCTTCCTTCCTTCCTTCCTTCCTTCCTTCCTTCCTTCCTTCCTTCCTTCCTTCCTTCCTTCCTTCCTTCTTTTCGTTTTTTCAGGGTTTTTCTCTGTAGCCCAGGCTGGAGTGCAGTGGCAAAATCATGGTTCCCTGCACCCTTGACCTCCTGTCCCAGGCTCAAGCGATTAGCTGGGACTACAGGCACACACCACCACACCGGGCTAATTTCTGTATTTTTTGTAAAGAGGGACTTTTGTTATGCTGTCCAAGCTGGTATTGAACTCCTGGGCTCAAACGAACCTCCCACCTTGGCCTCCCAAACTTCTGGGATTATAGGTTTGAGCCATCACGCCTGACCCAGTTTGGAAAGATACATCACTCAATCACAACGTGTGGACTTTGATCAAATAAACACATTGTAAAATAAACTTATGGCCCTTATGAAATGATTGGACATTTTAACAGCTACTGAATATTTGGTAATACTAAAGAATTACTGTTGATTTTTTTTTCAAGTGTGATGATGGTATTGTGGTTTATTTTTATTTTTATTTTTGAGATGGAGTCTTGCCCTGTTGCCCAAGCTGGAGTGCAGTGGCATGATCTCAGCTCACTGCAACCTCCCTGTCCTGGGTTCAAGCGATTCTCCTGCATCAGCCTCCCATAGCTGGGATTACAGGCATGTGCCACTATGCCCAGCTAATTTTTGTATTTTTTGTAGGGACAGGGTTTCGCCATGTTAGCCAGGCTGGTCTTGAACTCCTGACCTCAAGTGATCCACCAACCTTGGCCTCCCAAAGTGCTGGGATTACAAGTGTGAGCCACCGCACCTGGCCTGGTATTGTGGTTATGGTTAAAAAAGAGAGTCATTGCCTTTTAGGGAACAATATATGAAATGTGCAGATGAAACGGTAGGATGTCCAGGATTGCTTCAGAATAGAAGGGGTAATGAAATGGATGGTGGTATGGAAGAAATAAAATTAGCCATGAGTTGATAATCACTGAAGCCAGGTAAAGGATAAGTGGGGAGTTCATTTTACTATTCTATTTTAGTATTTGAAATTCACTACAATAAAACATTAAAAACTTTATGTTCTTTGGTAGCATTTAGGATAAGATTCACTTTAGTGTTGTCCTTCAAGGAGTTGGAATTTGAGGCTGAGTTTCTTTCTGCCAGCTTGTTCTCCATTCTTTGACTGTGAGCTTTCCTCAGGGTCTCCTATCTTTTAAATCTCTTTCTGTTCCCTTCATGATCTCTTTTACTCCCCTGGCTTTCATTAGCAACCATATGCTGACACATCTCAAATCTGAATCTTCTCTCATGTTCAACTCCATGCACATATTTTCAGACTTGGCGGTCCCAAATGCACTCCACACTCAGCTGAGCTCAGCATCTCCATCCCCCAACACTGCTCCTTTTCCTGCATTGCTCTCTCAGTGACCACAGAGAATCCTGTGCATTTCTTTATTTGGCCCAAGCCTATAATTCTGGTTTCTACAATGAGAAATTGACTGTGTCTGATCTTATCGTCATGATTTTCATGAGTGAACTGAGTATATATTGAGTGCCCATCGTTCAGCATTCTGTTTTCCTGGAATTTTGTGTCTGCCTAGCACAGTGCTTCACATAGAATTGGCTGCTAGAGATCTCTTGTTGACTGATTTTCTTTTTTTTTCTTAATGAAACATTTCAACAATGCAAGGAGAAAAAGATTGAAGAATAACAAATAATGATCTGTGTACCTGTCGCCCAGCTTAAGAAGTAAAATTTGGCTGGGTGTGGTGGCTCACGCCTGTAATCCCAGCACTTTGGGAGGCCGAGGTGGGTGGATCATCTGGGGTTGGAAGTTCTAGTGCAGCCTGACCAACATGGAGAAACCCTGTCTCTACTAAAAATACAAAATTAGCTGGGCATGTTGGCGCATGCCTGTAATCCCAGCTACTGGGGAGGCTGAGGCAGGAGATTGCTTGAACTCGGGAGGTGGAGGTTGCTGTGAGTCGAGATCGCGCCATTGCCCTCCAGCCTGGGCAACAAGAGCGAAGCTCCATCTCAAAAAAAAAAAAAGGAAAATTTTAGAAGATAAAATTCAAGGCTCTGTGTACCCTCCACGATTCCATCTCTCTCCTTTCCCAAAGGCAATTGTTGTGCTTGATTTGATATTTATCATTCCAATGAATGTATTTATATTGTTAATACTATGTGGTACTCTTTTGAACATTTCAAACTTCATATAAAAGATACCAAACCATATTCCTTTACAGTTTTGTTGACATAATGTTGTTTTGGAGATTTATTCATGTTGGTACATGACACCAATTCATTCATTTTCACTGTTGTACAGTAGTTGTTTATATTTGTCCATTCTCTTGTGGATGAACACTTAGGTTGTATCCATTTAGTATTTCTCCTTATTCATCTGTGGGAGTGGAATTGTTGGGTAACTTTAATAGATGTTACCTAATTATACTTGTTTATAATCCCAAGTGCAAGCAAGGCAGTTCCTGCTCACAACCAGCATTTGACGTGTCAGACTTTTAAATTATTGCACATCTAATTGGCACAAAGAGTAACTCATGGGATATTATTTTTATTTTTATTTATTTATTTTTGAGATAGGGTCTTGCTCTGTCGCCCAGACTGGAATGCAGTGGCACGATCATGGTTCACGGAAGCCTCAACCTCCTGGGCTCAAGTGATTTTCCCACCTCAGCCTCCTGAGTAGCTGGGACTACAGGTGTGCATCACCACACCTGGCTAATTTTTTGATTTTTTTTGTAGAGACAGGGTTTCACCATTTTGCCCAGTCTGGTCTTAAACTCCTATCCTCAAGAGATCCTCCTGCCTTGGTCTCCCAAAGTGAGTGCTGGATTGCAAGCATAAGCCACTGCGCCTGGCCTTCATGGGGTTTTAAATTGCGTTTCTCTGATGATTGCTGAGATCAAGTGTCTTTTTTGTGAGTTTATTGGCCAAACTTTTCTCTTTCATGAATCTCCTGTTTATATGATTTTTAAATTGTGGGAAAATGTTTTTTTAAATTTTGATAAAATATACATAAAATTTCAGTGCCATTAAGCACATTCATACTGTTGCACAACCTATATATCTTGTTATTTTTCTATTTCAATGTGTTTAAAATTGTTACCTACAATAAGAACTTTATCTTATACTGTGATCCAGTATGTACACAGGCATGCAAACATAGATATAGACCTGAAATAAAAATTCCACAAAGTAACATTTATCTTTAATATGTGGAATGCGTTCAGATATTTTCTATTCTATTCTGTTTTATCTCATTAAATGCTAGTCCACAATCCACGAAATTGATTTCAGGATACCCTAATGGGTCAACTACAGTTTAAAAAAAACTGTTTTATTGGACTATGTTTCTTTTCTAGTTTTTGTAGTTTATTTTAGATACTAAGTCTTTGTGATATGTTTTGGAAATATTTTTACTAACATAGTTTATCTTTTGACATTATTCATGATATTTTGATATACTGAAATTTTCAGTTTTAATGTAATTAAATATTTTAATTTTTTTCCTTTGCATTTTTGGCTTCTTGTGTCTTGTTTTAGAAGTCCTTCTTTTTCTCACAGTCTTAAAGATATTTTCCTATATTGTCCACTGATTTGTTTTGAAGTGTTTTTTTTTTTTTTTTTTGAGATGGAGTCTCACTCTTGTCACCCAGGCTGGAGTGCAATGGTGCGATCTTGGCTCACTGCAACCTCTGCCTCCTGGGTTCAAGTGATTCTCCTGCCTCAACCTCCTGAGTAACTGGGATTACAAGTGTGCACCACCACACTCAGCTAATTTTTGTATTTTTAGTAGAGACAGGGTTTCACCATGTTGGCCAGGCTTGTCTCAATCTCTTGACTTCAGGTGATCCACCTGTCTTGGCCTCCCAAAGTGCTGGGATTACAGGTGTGAGCCACTGTGCCTAGCTTGTTTTAAAGTTTTGATTTTCTACTTAGATATTTAATTAAGCTGACATTAATTTTTGTGTGTGTTATGAGGTAGGGATATAACTTCATTTGACACCACATGATGTGATATGGAGCCATATGATGTGACAACATATGAAACCAACTGTTCCAGCATCATTTATTGAATAGTCAGTCTTTACTCCTACTGATCTGCAATGCTACCTTTGTCAAATATGATGTTCCCATATATGAGTAGGTGAGATGGTTTGGCTGTGTCCCCACCCAAATCTCATCTTGAATTGTAATCCCCATAATTCCCACGTGTCGAGGGAGGGAGTTGTGGGAGGTGATTGGATCATGGGGACGGTTTCCTCCATGCTGTTCCTGTGATAGTGAGTGAGTTATCACGAGATCCAATGGTTTTATAAACATCTGGCATTTCTCTTGCTTGCACTTCTCTCTCCTGCCGCCATGTGAAGAAGGTCCTTTCTTTCCCTTTACCTTCTGCCATGATTGTAAGTTTCCTGAGGTTTCCCCAGCCATGTGGAACTGTGAATCAACTAAACCTCTTTTCCTTTATAAATTACCAAGTCTCTGGTATTTCTTTATAGAAGTGTGAAAATGGACTAATACAGTAGGTCTGTTCCTGAGGCCTCTATACTATCTGCCAATTGCTGTATTGCCTTGGCTGCTAATCTTTTGTAATAAATCTTGACATCTGGTATGGTATGTCTCTCTGCTTTGTTCTTCTTTATAATTGTCTTGGTTATTCTTAGTGTCCATAAATTTTGAAATCAGTCTGTCAAGTTTCATGAAAAACTCTGTTGGTATTTTTATTAGAATTACATTGATTAACAGATTGATTTGGGTATACTGAAATGTTTAAAACTTTGACTTTTCTCATCCACTAAGATGGTATACCTCTTTACTTGTTTTTTGTTTGTTTGTTTGTTTTTGTTTTTGAGACAGTCTTGCTCTGCTTCCCAGGTTCAAGTGCAGTGGTATGATCTCGGCTTACTGAAGCCTCTGCCTCCCAGATTCAAGCGATTCTCCTGCATCAGCATCCCGAGTAGCTGAAATTAGAGTTGTGTGCCACCATGCCTATTTTTAGTAGAGGTGGGGTTTTTCATGTTGGTCAGGCTGGTCTTGAACTCCTGACCTCAGGTGATGCATCCACCTCAGCCTCCCAAAGGGCTGGGATTATGGACTTGAGCCACCATACTCAGCCATCTCTACTTATTGAGATCTTTTAAAATGTCTTGCAGTAATGTTTTATAATTTCCTCCAAATAGATTTTGTATATATTTTTTTAGATTTATTCATAGGTGCCTTCTAGTTTAGGTTGCTATAGTAAATGGTATCTTTTCTTTTTCAAGTATGTTTCCTATCCCCTAACCTTAGAGGTTAGCATAAGTCAATAAAAAATTATAAAACACCAAAAAATTAAGTTATCTAATTTTTCATCAATGATGTATAACAGGAGTTGCAAACTATGGCAAACTGTGGGCCAAATCTAGCCTGCTCCCTGTTTTTGCAAATAAGATGTTATTGAAACACAGCCATGCCCACTTGTTTACATATTGTCTATGGCTGCTTTTGCACTACAATGGCAGAGTTGAATAGTTAAGAGAGAGATCATATGGCCAGCAAAATCTAAACTATTTGCTCTTTGATTCTTTATAGTTTAAAAAAAAAAAAAAAAAAGCACCTGCCACCTGGAGTATGGTAGCACCAGTAATTTTTGTATATGTATCTTATATTGAGCAACTGGGTTGAACTGTCTCACTAGTGCTGACGACTTACATGTTAATTCTCTTAGATCGTTTTGTAAACTATTATATTGTCTATGATTAATGATACTTTTGTTTTTTCCTTTCCGGACCTTATGCTAGCTTACTTCTTTTGAGGAATGTTGAGTAGAAGTAGTGATAGCAGACCAGGCGTGGTGGCTCACGCCTGTAATCCCAGCACTTTGAGAAGCCAAGGAGGGCAGATCATCTGAGCTCAAGAGTTTGAGACCAGCCTGGCTAACATAGTGAAACCCTGTTTCTACTAAAAATTAAAAAAAAAAAAATTAGCTAGGTGTGGTGGCATGCACCTGTAATCCCAGCTACTTGGGAGGCTGAGGTAGGAGAATCGCTTGAACCCAGGAGGCAGAGGTTGCAGTGAGCCAAGATGGCACCATTGCACTCCAGCTTGGGCAACAAGAGCGAAACTCCGTTTCAAAAAAAAAAAAAAAAAAAAGGCTTCCTAGCTTTGTTCCTGACTTTAAAAAAATTCTTCTAACTTTTCACCATGAAGTAACAGGTTTGCTTTCAATTTTTGGTAAATACCAAATATCAAATTAAGGAAGTTGTTCTCTTCTATTTTTCTAAGAGTTGTTTCTTAATTATCAATGAATGCTGAGTTTATCAAATGCTTTTCTGATACGTATCGAACACCTATTAGATCGCATGCTTTTCTTTTGATTCTTTGACCATTGTGTATTATAGTATGAAAAATCATTAGAACGAATAATATATATTTGTATTTTTCTTCTGGTTTTCTAATTTCCTTTCTCTTCCATCCTTTGGCAATTTGACATCTATTCAACCACATAAAGTTATCAGATTAAAATGAACTTCTTGACAATAACTATAGTGGATGTTTCTGACTGTGTCTGAGCTGAAACTGGTTAAGTGGTGTCAATTCACAGTACACCACAGGAAAGTCTGCAAGATCTTTTCTACATTCAGAGACGAGAGAGAGGGAAGTGCGAGGACAGTATACTGCTTGGTCTCCATCGCTTCAGACCCATGCAATAGGTGTGAATTCTCTGGAGAAGGTATGGTATCCACATTTCTGCATGGACCAGCGCATAGCATTGGCCTTATGTGGCCTGAAGGGTTAGCGATGTCACTCAGCATATCAAAGGTGTTTTACAGGTTTGGCAGCACTGACGACTGTTACGGAGAGAATATCTTCTCTCTGAGCTTCAGCAGAACAGTGGCAAGACAACGGGATGGCAAAGGGTTGCAGAGGCTCAGCAGACTCAGTAGGTACCCAGCAAATCCCTGAGGGACAGTGGCAGTTCCTAGTGTTGATTTATTCCTCAACACTTGTGAGACACCCTTATGACTTTCTAGCATCACTTAGGGTCTGGAGTGGAGGTAGGGAGCACATAGCCAGGAACATATTTGGGTTTAAATGTTAATGTAACTTTAGGCTCTTGGGGCTTTAGGAGTTAGGGCTCCATATCCCTATCTGCAGCATTCTAAGAGTTTTTTCACTTAAAGTTTTTGCATGTCAGTAAGATCTATTGTAGACCTTGCAGTACTCCTCAAGACTTACCAGAGACTATTTGGTGGATTTTATATTTGCCAGCTTATTTTTCACCAAGGGTCATGCACTGGCAGTTACACAGCAGAGAAAGAGTAAATGTGAAACATGCAAGCACATTTCGGGATTCTTTTGCTTTGTTCTTAATTTCCTTGCAAATGCTACATCCAACCGCAAAGTGCCAGACAGTAAATCTTAATTCTTTCCTGTTTCTACAGAAATTGAGGGTGCTTTCCTATGGGTTCTATCATCACTGGTTGACAGCTACGTGTTCCACAGACTGGATGGAAAAACCCAGCTGTATCTTTGTGTCTCTGAATGTCATTAACTAATTTTCAAGTATTCAATGAAACCACAGATATACTTGGCCAAGGATTTTTCCCCCTGAGTTTTAGAAAATATGCACATCTTAAGAAATACATTGCATATGTTCCTTATTCACTTACCACCAAATGTTCCAAATCTTGCATTACAGGAGTTAGAGACTGTCCAAAGAGCTTGTTGAACCATTTTTGAAAATGTTCTTTTACAAAAACAGGAAGTCACAATATACCAAATGTCAGGTAACTTTGAATTTCAGAGGAGCTGGATTAGGTTCAAAACTTTTGAAATCATAAATTTGAGCTGGTTCTAAATCAGAGTGTTGACTAGTCTCCTACTTTCTAATTATTTTTCCTCTTCTATGCTCATGTGTGTGTCTGTGTATGTATACAGTGCACATTTCTTATACACTCTAAAGTGCAGTGATGAGAGGAAGAAATTTCCATGTTTTGATTACATTAAATTTGGGGAGGAAGAAAAGCCATCTTGTGATTACAGACTCAGAAATTCAGACTTGGTATTTCAGAATCAGAGGATATTTAATCCTCTATAAGCAGTGTGATTTCGGTCTTGTTGTCTGTCATTGGTTAAAGCCACTGAAACTGGGGACATTTACACTTAATAATTTACTTTAGAGACTTATTTTGGCCAAGCGCAGTGGCTCATGTCTGTAATCCCAGCACTTTGAGAGGCCGAAGCGGGTGGATCACCTAAGGTCAGGAGTTCGAGACCAGCCTGATCAATATGGTGAAACCCTGTCTCTACTAAAAATACAAAAATTAGCCGAGCGTGGTGACGCACACCTGTAGTCTCAGCTACTCGGGAGGCTGAGACAGGAGAATTGCTTGAACCCAGGAGGCAGAGGCTGCAGTGAGCTGAGATCGCACCATTGTACTCCAGCCTGGGCAAGAGAGAGAGACTTGGTCTCAAAAAAAAAAAAATTATTTCACAGATTACCTAATATATTATTGAAAAAGGTGCTTTGTAAAGATAACGAAAAGTGTGTATGGTACATATTTTAGTCTGTTTGCGTTGCTAGGACAGAATACTGGAGACTGGGTAATGTGTAAACAATAGAAATTGATTTCTCGCAGTTCTGGAAGCTGGGGAGTCCAAGGGCAAGATGCAGGCATTTGATGTTTGGTGAGGGCCTTCTTGTTGCATCCTCACATGGCAGAAGGGGCGATACTGTGTCCTCACATGGCAGAAGGCTGAAGGGCAAGAAAAGGCCTAAACTAGTTCCTTCCAGCTCTTTTACAAGGCACCAATCCATTCATGAGGGTAGAGCCTGCACAACTTAATCACTTCCTACAAAGCCCCGCCTCTTAATACCGCTACAATGGAAATTAAGTTTCAACATGAAGTTTGAAGGAGACACATTCAAACAATGGCAGTGTATGTTATAGATTTATTCTATGATTTTTTTTTTTTTTTTGGCTGGGGGTCAGGAGAGATACTTGGAAATATTCCAAGACCCTGAAAACATAGCAAAAACCTGACATAATGCTATATTCTACATTTCCTTAATGGACAGAGCTATATAAGATGATTTAGAATGAGCAGCTGACTTTGGAGAATGAAGAAGGCACTAGCTTCTTCACAATGTCCTGTACATTGGAGGAGGTAACTTTTGTTTAGTTAATAAAAATTTTAACTGAAGGTGTATTATGTGATCAGGTATGGGTATGTTTGGGATAAAAAGATGAATTTAAAATTAGCCTTGCCCTTCAAGAGTCTACACTAGAGTGGGAAACAGACAACTCATTGTTGTTTAAAGTCCAATCGAAGTGGATTTTATCAGGTATAGACGTTGTACAAAGGATTAACTGTGTCTGGGGGGGTGAGGGAGAGGTGGTGAGGAATTTACAGCACCTAGCACTGTGGATGGCATATAGTAGAGACTCAATAAATGTTAGTTCCCTTCTCTCCTTCCTTTAGGTATAATGTGTTGACTGTTATATACAAAGATTATGATGCCACTGTGTCCTAACAGCAAGGGATTTTGAATTTAGAATTCTTTTCTGGCCAGGTGGGGTGGCTCATACCTGTAATCCCAGCACTTTGGGAAGCCAAGGTGAGTGGATCACTTGAGGTCAGGAGGTTAAGACCAGCCTGGCCAACATGGTGAAACCCCATCTCTACAAAAAAATACAAAAATTAGACTTGATGGCCAGGCTTGATGGCGGGCTCCTGTAGTCTCAGCTATTTGGGAGGCTGAGTCAGGAGAATCGCTTGAATATGGGAGGTGGAGGTTGCAGTGAGCTGAGTGAGATTGCACCACTGCACTCCAGCCTGGGTGACAGAGTGAGACCCTGTCTCAAAAAAACAAAACAAAACAAAACAAAAGGAATTATTTTCTTATGGACAGTTAGCACTAATTCCTCTATATTTAGAAATTTTTGATTCTTCTGGGGACCAGTGACCAATATTTACAAAATTGTTCAATAGTTTAATGAGCAAGCTAGGAACAAAAAATAGACCCACAAATTAATAATCAACTATAAACCTGGTCCCTGATATAAATGTACCAGCCACATTTGTGAGGGTTCCTGAGCCAGGTTTCTGTTTTTATTTCATTTCAGCAGCATAGAAGGTCATCAAACTTCTAAAAGTAGCACTTATTAAACTTTTCCTAGGCCCTCGAAGAGCATAAGTGAATAAAGACCTACTCCTAGAGCTTGGGAGTGTGAAGGTTTGGTAGGGGGTGGATTGGAGAGAGATAGTGCGGAGAGGTCCAGTGCAAACACAAAATGTGTAGTCTCAGGTTGATTTAAAAGATGTATGCAAATGTTACACTCCATGCCATACTATATCTGTTTGCTTATGTAAATATGAAAATACTGCTTCAAGTTACCTACCAAGTGACTTAATTCCCTGAATCATTAAATACAATTGACGTCCAAGGAAGAAGAGCTGTGTTTCTTCTTTGACTCTCTGAGCCCCTCGTTCACCATTTTCAGCAACTTGATTTTTTTTTACAAAAATTAATTAATTAAAAAAGAACAAATATCAGAAACTTGATCTTAATAACATATATATCTTAATATGTATGACAAAATTGATACATATTATGTATATGATATATAAATTAATATACAGCACTGGTTGTGTGACCAATGAATAAGCTGAAATTGTGGCTTGATTACTACATTCCTCATTTTCCACCTTTTGAAACATTCTGGCTTCTCATCCTAGTTCAGAAATAAGTTTCAGGATTCGCACTCACTTCAGCAGCACAGGCATCAGGTCTTACACATGATGGGGTGGAAACGTGTCTCTCTTGCTTGTCTCTCCAGAAAATCATCTCATTCCTTGTCACTTTCTTATTATCATAATGCCATACCGGCTGTTCACTCTCCTCTCTCATTTATGTATTTCTTTCCACTTTTCAAAGCATTTTCATATACATTTTGTTATATGATTCTCCATGGTATTGAGGACAGGCATCCTTAGCCTCATTTGACTAGTAATAAACTAAGGTTTGGGAAGATTAAATTATTTACTCAAAGTTACATTCACTCAAAAGTATTTGCTCTGTATCTACTATGTGCCAGATCCTACACAATGAGCTAGAAACATCAAGGTGGATTAAACACAGTCCATGCCCCTAAAAGAGGAGACAGAAAAGTAATCAGGCAATTATAGGATCAAGGGATAAATACAATAATAGGGGTTAAGCAGAGGGCACTAAACATAAACCTTAGGGATACTCCTAATCCAAACTTGGGAGGTGAAGTGAGTAAAGGAAAATTCATGGGGTTAGTGATATCTAAACTGAGATCTGAAGGACAAGAAGATGAACCAGATGAAAATGATATTGAGGGGAGTGAAACTATAAACAGGAAACAGCAATATGCAAAGGCTCAGAGGAAGAAGAAATATACATCAGGGGAGCTGCTTTCAGCACAGTGTATAAAGTGTGACAAGGAGGCAAGGTTGCCCTGTTTAGTCACACAAGCTGTGCACTGCACTACTCCAGCAGTCATCATTCATTCACAGACTAGGCTGGGAATGGCATCCTCCAGAGTTGAGCAATGTGGCTTCTCTGCAAGAAGAATGATGGGTGGGGAGTGTGAGGACTCTGAACATCATACATACTGAGGTGTTTGTAAACAGGCTGAAGGCAATGGAAAGCCATTGGAGGGGTTGTGGCATGATCAGGCTTGCCTTTCAGAAGGTTGTTCTGCCTGTACTGTGGAGAATAGATCCAGGGAAACCAATGCTTATCAGCCTTCCAATCAGTAGATAAACATTGAGAGTGGCCTGGAGCGAGGTCCAGGAAGATCAGAGTTAGGGACAGATTTAAGAGATCTGAAGAACATGGATTCACAAGACTCGGTGACTGGCAGGATGTGAGAGGTGAGCGGGAAACAGAGGAACCAAGTGTGAGCTCCAGCATTTGTTCTTAGATCAACCCTGGGTCCAGGGTGGTGTCATTTACTGAGAGTGGGGGAACACTGGAGGAGGAAGATTATTAATTTTTGTTTTGGACAGGCTGAGTATGAGGTGATTTTGAGACATCCAAGAGAGAAGCAGGCAGCTGGGTGGGACTGGAGATCGGGAGAAACATGGAGGATCTAAGACAGAATGTCATCAGCATGGACCTGTGTGGAACTGATCAGAGTCACTGTGGTTTCAGGACAGTAGGCTCGGGGCACCCTGTGGAGTGGTGGAGGAGGTAAGGAAGTGGAGATCAGAAAAAAAGGAGACGTTTATTTTGAGAAGTTTGGCTGTGAAGGAGAAGAAAGAGGGGCATTTAAATTTTGTGAATTTGGGCCTGCTGAGGTGGGTCATGCCTGTCATCCAAGCACTTTGGGAGGCCGAGGTGGGCAGATCACTTGAGGACAGGAGTTTGAGACCAGCCTGGCCAACATGGTGAAACTCTGTCTCTACCAAAAATACAAAAATTAGCTGGGCGTGGTGGTGAACACCTGTAATCCCAGCTACTCGGGAAGCTGAGACAGGAGAATCACTTGAACCCAGGAGGTGGAGGTTGCAGTGAGCTGAGACTGCACCACTGCATTCCAGCGTGGGTGACAAGAGTGAGACTTCGTCTCAAAAATAAAGTAAAATAAAATGAAATAAAATAAAATAAAATGTGAATTTGGGCTATCATTTTTCTGCAGGAAGGTTGAGAATGGTTGCTGAGACTCTGCAGTGTCCTAGTGAAGTTTAAAGACCATAATTGCATGCTAAAATGCCCAGTCAGGGTTTTTTCTCTTTTAAAGGAGCTTGGTGCTTTTATCTACATTTATTTGCAGCTTCTCTTCTTTCCTCCCCCCGTTATCCCTCTGTATTCTATGGTGAATCTTACTTTCTCACCTTCCATTGTTTTATTTTTTCCAGGACAACTATCTGAAGAAGTTAAAAATAAACGGAATAACATTTTTAAAACCACAGTAAAAGGCAGAAGTTTTAATGCAAAACAAACAAAATATTCATTTGAGCAATGTCTCACAGGAAAAACTTATTAATACTTCATTTCTAAATCATCGTAATAACTTACTTGTTTTTTTTTTTTCTTTTTTAAGGCAGGGTCTGGTTCTGTTGCCCATGCTGGAGTGCAGTGGCATGATCATAGTTCACTGCAGCCTCCACCTATTGGGCTCAAACCATCCTCCCACCTCAGCCTCCCAAGTAGCTGGGACTGCGCCAAGCCCTGCTAATTTTTGTATTTTTGGTAAAGATGGGGTCTTACCATGTTGCCCAGTCTGGTCTCAAGTTCCTGAGCTCAAGCGATCCTCCCGCCTCAGCCTCCCAAAATGCTGGGATTATAAGTGTGAGCCACCGTGCCTGGCTAACTTACTCTTTCTACTTGTTCTATTTCTCAACATTTTTTTTTGTGTTGTTGGTTTTTACACTTTTTGTAGGAGGTGAGATTACAAGTAGGCATTCACAGAAAAACTTAGTATATATTGAGTAGAATTGCCAGCTAGTATTGCCTTCAATTGCATGCTTTTAAAATCAAACAGTTTGTCATTATTTATTGAATTTATGCAGAGAAGTGTAAGGCATGTCTAGTACCCATTAGAAGTTTATAATGAGGGAAACAACACATATAAAAAACAAAGCATATGAAATTATGGAAGGCTAACACCCATAAAACAAAGAGAATAGATGAACAATAGATGAAATAAAACAATGAAATACTTAATCGAATGATACTGATTATAAGTTTGTTAGCAGGTCAAGGAAAATAAAGATCGAGAGCCAAGGAAGGCATTCCCTGGGATAAAGATCATAAATTTCAACAAATCAACACTAAAAGTAACTTTATAATATTGATTTAAAAAACCATATTTCTTCAATTCTAAGGTGTCATCTTTTCACATTTTAATATCACAGATGTAACAGCTAACATTCATCTTGCACTTACTTTGTACCGGGTTCCCTTATGTGTGCTTTACATGTGCTGACTCATAGAATCTGGGACATTCCATGGAGTGAAAAATGTCATCTTCTGCTCTCTAAAAAGTTGTCATTAAACCAATGTTACAAACTTAAACTCCATGACTGTTTAGAATCCAGGCACCACTGTAGGTGCAGAAATAAATAGTGTTTACAGATATACATTAATAAAAATTACATTGAGGAAATGTTCTAATTTCCTTAGCCTAGATTGATAGGCCCTTGGTTTTGTTTTGTGAAGGTCATTTGATACCCCTAAGACATCTGTGGATCTTCTGTAACTTAGCCATTCAGACAAGGGGCACAATAGTTTCAAAACAGAAAAGTCTCCGTGCATCAAGATTTAACCTTATGCAGTAATCATCATTATCTGCCTCTGCTTGTGGTTTGCACCCAGGTCAGGGAGATGGTTCTGATTTATTTACAAACAGGGATGAACTATCTAAGCCACCAGTGTGAAGCCAAAATATATAATTATATTGGGTTGGGTTCTCCAGGCAACGGTCTCTGAGATGGAGAATTGCGTGCAGGTTATTTACTGGGGCATGTTTTCAGGCACAACCCTGGTGGGGATGAGAGGAGCAGGACTGGGTAGAAGAAGTTGATCTGTGATGCATTTGCAGCACAGGCCCCAGCAGATCCCAGAGGGAATATTGGAGCTAAGATGTGCTTTCGGAGATGTCCTTAGTTGAGGCAAAAGGGGCTGGGCCTTTGTACCCTCACATTCATGGGATATGAATAGTTCCAAGGGAGGGCTTGTATTGAGGTGAGATGGTTGCTTTTGACTGAGGGTAATTCCTGAAGGAAGAATCAGCTTCAAGCTATCAGCAGGCAACACTCCCTGCAGCTGGGGGCATAAAGGCTTTGGTCCCGAATGTGGGAACTGGGTGGCACACTACAGCATCCACGACAGTGAAATACTGTGTATTCATAAGTTTATATGTTGATATGGTTTGACTGTGTCCCCACCCAAATCTCATCTTAAATTGTAGCTCTTATAATTCCCTCTTATCGTGGGAGGGACCTGGTGGGAGGTAATTCAGTCATGGGGGTGGGTCTTTCCCATGCGGTTCTCATGATAGTGAATAAGTCTCATGAGATCTGATGGTTTTATAAAGGGGAGTTCCCCTACACAAGCTCTCTTCCCTGCCACCATGTAAGACATGACTTTGCTCCTCTTTTGTCTTCTGCCATGATTGTGAGGCCTCCCTAGCCATGTGGACCTGTGAGTCAATTAAACCTCTTTTCTTTATAAATTACCCAGTCTCGGGCAGTCCTTTATAGCAGCATGAAAATGGACTAATACATATGTTTTATATAAACATATAAAATACAAACACAGATATACAGATAAACACATAATGTGTACATTTATATTTACAAAATTTAAAAAAGCATATATCAAGTAAATAAAACAACCATAGCGAAATGTGATATGGTATACTGGGTAGATTTAGTAGAGTAGCTATGGTCACTATAGTACAGTGGGTCTCAGCCTTGCTCTTTAGGGAATATTTTTGAAATTTGAGACAGCATATCTGGTTGTCACAAAGAATGGAATGCTCAAGCATCTATTGATTAGAAATTAAAGATGGTAGGTGTCCTGGAATGTGGTCTTTCAAATGTCCCACTGGATATTCATGTAGGTAAAAATCTGTTTGCATTTATCTTAGCCTGGAACTTAACCCATTTTAAATATAAACACGATGTTTTAGTTTAGATTTTTTCATTCTAGGAATGTAACTATGTTGTGGTATCAGTTAGGATCTAGTTGGGAAAACAAACTACATTACTATTATTTTTTGAGATGGAGTCTTGCTCTGTCACCCAGGCTGGAGTGCAGTGTCATGATCTCTGCACCCTGCAACCTCCACCTCCCGGGTTCAAACGATTCTCCTGCCTCAGCCTCCTGAGTAGCTGGGATTACAGGTACCCGCCACCACATCCAGCTAATTTTTGTATTTTCAGTAGAGACAGGGTTTCACCATGTTGGTCAGGCTGGTCTCGAACTCTTGACCTCAAGTGATCCGCCGGCTTCAGCTGCCCAAAGTGCTGGGATTACACGTGTGAGCACTGTGCCTGGCCCAACCTACATTATTTTAACAGAAATAACATTTTCTTGTTTGCCCCGAGAATATGTGTCAGCAGCACTTTGTGGATGCGGTATTTACCCTGAGATAACTTTGCCATGAAATATCTCACTTTTATTATTTTTGCATTGCTCTAACATATCGACCTTGCAAACAAAAGACGTCATTCTATTTATAGCATTCTGTTTCTAGTAGTGGCGTTTCTATTTACAAAATATAGTAATTCTCGATCACTGAAAATGTCAAATTCTAGAAAATGTAGCATTCCTACACATGATGTTAACAGCGTTCTCGAACAGTTGTTGGCTGAAGAGTCACTTGATGATATCCGATTTTTCTGAAATAGATGATTTTGATGTTAGTTCTATTTAGCAATAACTCCAAGAACAGTTTTTAGATTTTATTTTCACATTGAAAATCAGATTTGCTTCAACCTCAAAGAGCGTGTTTATGTAAAATATTAAATGAGTGCAGGCAGTGAGCGATACTTTTTGTTGTTGTTGTTGAGACAGAGTTTCGCTCTTGTTGCCCGGGCCGGAGTGCAACGGTGCGATTTCAGCTCACTGCAACCTCCACCTCCTGGGTTCAAGCGATTCTCCTGCCTCAGCTTCCCTAGTAGCTGGGATTACAGGCGCACACCACCATGCTCAGCTAATTTTTTTTTTTTTTTTTTTTTGTATTTTTGGTAGATGCAGGGTTTCACCATGTTAGCCAGGCTGGTCTTGAACTCCTGACCTCAGGTGATCCACCCTCTTTGGCCTCCCAAAGTGCTGGGATTACAACTACGAGCCACCGCGCCCAGGCAGCTATACTTTTGTTTCTAAACAAAAAAAGGGTTAATATGGGGAATTGCTTAAATAGTCCCATTTAATAGGGGGAATTGTTTAAATAGGTGTTAGAGGACTGAAAAAGCAAAAAGGGAGCACAGATACAGTACCTTTAAGAAGCAGCTATCACCAGTAGGGCTGGGGACAATGGGAAAAGGTTAGTTATTAGAACTCAAAGTTTGGAAGAGGGGCCCTTTTCTTCTCTTCATGTCTTCATTCCTGAAGGGTCTGAATCCATTTTTTAATCCTTTTAAAAAATTATAGTAGCTTCCATCAACTTTTACTATAGGATATGGAAGTGCTAAGAGGTACCACAGAAAATCCAGAACATTGTCCTTCCTGTCCCCATCGTCCTCCCTGTTCCCACTGTGTTGTAGCAAACCAGTTTCCTCTTGTTAATGGGAATCAGTAACCCCACCCAGAGAGTAACCCTGGCTTTGCCTGTTGTTTCCATAGCATGTGGAACCGAAAGTGGACACATCCCAGTCTTAGCTTCCAATTCAATGAAACCATAATTGTGATCCCTGGTGGGAACCCTCTCTTGGGAAGTAACACCCCCAAACCAGCAGAGCTCAAAGTTACAGGCACTGGAAGCAAACACTGGATGAGCGGATTATTGGGGGTAATGATGAGAAGAACCACTTCTACTACAACCACCACTCCCTTCTCCCTCCCAGCCCCACCCTTGATTCTTGGACCTTGTATTTTGGGGGAAGCAGTACTATGTACTGACTCCTGACTCAAAGCATTTTCTGTATCCTCCGAGAGGTAACTTCACTATTTTAGTGTGCTATTTCCCAACTGGTGCCGGAACTCAGTCTTCAGTAGAACTCCATCATCCTTCCAGGTCAGCTGCTTCTGGCAGATGAGGTATAGATAAGACTGGAAAATTCAATTTGCATGAGTCCATTGCTGCATTTCTTTTGCCATGAGTTCCTCAGAAAGAAGTAATATTGTGTAGACTATATAACGGTGAATAAGATACAACATAAGTCATGGATGGTAGTTCTGTCAGAAACACTCTCTGGGCCGGGCGTGGTGGCTTATGCCTGGAATTCCAGCACTTTGGGAGGCCGAGGCAGGCAGATTACCTAAGGTCAGGAGTTCCAAGACCAGCCTGGCCAACATGGTGAAACCCCGTCTTTACTAAAAATGCAAAAATTAGCCAGACGTGGTGGCGCATGCCTGTAGTCCCAGCTACTTTGGAGGCTGAGGCAGGAGAATCACTTGAACCCAGGAGGTGGAGGTTGCAGTGAACCGAGATCATGCCACTGCACTCCAACCTGGGCAACAGAGCAAGACTCCATCTCCAAAAAGAAAAGAAACACTCGCTGGGCACAAATCCACATCAGCCGGGCATGGAGGCTCACACCTATAATCCCAGCACTTTGGGAGGCTAAGGTGGGTGGGTCACTTGAGGCCAGGGGTTTGAGACCAGCCTGGTCAACATGATGAAACGCTGTCTGTACTAAAAGTACAAAAATTAGCTGGGCGTGTTGGCGCACTCCTGTGATCCCAGCTATGCAGAATGCTGAGGCAAGAGAATCGCTTGAACCTGGGAGGCAGAGATTACAGTGAGCTGAGATCATGCCACTGCACTCCAGCCTGGGCAACAGAGCAAGACCCTACCTCAAAAAAAAAAAAAAAAAAAAAAAAAGCAAGCAAGCAAGCAAAAGAAAACAAATTGATATCCACAATATGTGTCTACTTTAGTGAAGACAAGTAACTGTTCCCTCCATAAAGGAAGGGTTCCAATATAACCAATTTGCTACCACGTGGCTGACTAGTCTCCCTTGGAAATGATGCTTCTCAATGTGTGATTTCTGATGTTGTCAGATATCAGCCTTACTGCAGAGAAGCCTAAGATGTGAAGCCCAAGGATAATCTTTATTCCTGACTCCATGGCGACTTTGAGCAAGCACTGCAGTAGGTGGAGAAAGAGGCCCACTCCACCGAATGTGTCACTCACCTAATTACTGAAAGCCTTCTCAGAGTAGATGCTCTATGGTGAGCATTCACATGGCACACAAATTCCTCACACTTTGTGCCCATTCTGAAGGGTGCACCCACAAACCTCTTTCCCAGACCACCTCGTCTTTCCAAGTTGCTGACCATTCAGCAAAACCATCAATAATTGCCTGTGAATGAGTGTAGATCTATACCTCTGACCATCTCTCTCAATCCAGACAAAGTAGAGACTAGGTGCACTGCTGGAAATTTCTTGCACTGAGAAAATTTCCCTTCAGTACTGTCATCAGGGGGCATTCCTTATTGAGATTGTGATGCTGGAATAGACCACTTCCAGCTTGTGCCCGTATATTTAGGAGAACTGTCTGTAAATAGTTAACTGGTCTTAAGAAATTCCCCATGAAGTTGAAGATAAGGAGGCACTAGGAGTAAGTATCAAAGGAATCTGAGCCACCGGCTAAGGCAACTTGTGCTTTCTGGACCTGCTTAAGCTCAGTCTCTTACAAACCATTTCCATTTGATGAGGAATTACTCTTGTGTATGTCCAGTCTTATGGATTGGTGGATCAGATAACACTCAGTTCATAATGGGCAGCTGAGCTTGCAGTCACTTGATTGTCTCATGGCCAGTCATTCAAATTCACTTAGCAAGCTAGAGACCATTCCTCAAATAGAAAATTGTTATCTGCAGAAGAGGGCATGGCTTGCTTTACAACTAAGGAATTGTAGATCTAATCAAGGTTCACCAGAGGCTCTATATAGCATCCTTATTTGCCACAGACACTTTAAGTATCATTGGATTCCTCTGGGTCATCAAATCCTGCTACAGATATTTCTTCTCCCCTTACTCCTAATAAAAAATTCCAGCCTTATGGGTTGCTGTATAAATGGGTCACAGTATCACACTCAGATGTGGTACGTATTGCCTCTAAAATCCAAAGATACCCAGAAAGTATTGTGTCTCTTTTCTTAGTGGTAGATGGTAAAAGGTGAAGTAATTTTTTGTCTTTTACCTTGGAGAGAATATCCTGGTGTTTTCTAGACCACTGGACCTCCAGAAACTTCACTAAGGTGATGAATTTTCTTGGGGTTTATACCCAATCTCTGGCTCACATGTGTGTTGTTAGGGCAGCTAAACTATTTGTTACTTCCTGTGTATCAGGACCAATCAGTTCGATGTCTTTAACATAGTGATCAAGACCTGTGCAGATGAGATTATGCCAGCGAGTGGGAGTGTTTACATCCCCTACAGAAGACTGTAAAGGTGTACTGTTGGCCTTGCCATATACAAGAAAACAACTTTTGGTGAAAATTGAAATAGATAAAAAGCATTTGCGATATCAATAGTGCACACCAGGTGCCTAGGGCTGTGTTGCTTTGTTGCAGTAAAGACAGCATATACAGAATAGCAGCTGCAACTGACATTACCATTTGATTAAGTTTACAACTTAATAACAAATCATAGTTATTCTCTAAGATCTTTTGCATAGGCCAAACAGGTGAGTTAAATGGGCATGTGACAGTATTATCATTCCGGTATCCTCTACATCTTTTCTGGTGGTAGTAATTTCTACATATTTCCAGGGATTGAGCACTGTTGTTGGTTTTCTATTCTGGTATCAAGAGGAAATTCCAGAGGCTTCCATTTGGCCTGTCTTACCATAATAAACTTTACTATGTGGGTCAGAGAAGTGATGTTGGGATTCTGTTAGTTACTGAGCATGTCTATTCTAATTAAGAGTTGAGGAGATAACTATAGTTTGGGTGTGCAGAGCTACTGGATCCACACTGATTTGTACTTGGTTAAAAAATTTCATTTATCACCTACCATAGATCCCCATTTCGATTGGTGGATCCAGTGGTGTTTGCAATTCTCAGGAATTAGCATTAATTCAGAAGCAGTGTCAGTGATCCCTCAAATGTCTGGGTATTTCCTTTTTACCCAGTACTCGCTCAGCCTAGAAAAAGACATCAGATTCCTTTGGATAAGGCTTGGATGAGGATTTGTAGTATATATTTATGACAATGCTGCAAGACCCTCCTGAAGGGAACCAGCTTCCCTTTTAATCAAGGAGCTCCGTGTCTGTGAACTCATTTAGGTATGGAAACTGAATGAAAGATAATTTCATTTTGATGGCTCAAGGGAGCTTTCAGGCGGCAGACCTAGAGTTTTGTCTGTTGTAAAGATCAACGGCTATTTCCAAAGTCTGCCCGTCTATTTCATTCCTAGGACAACCTAGGGCACTGGCAGATATACCTGTAGGTTAAGACCTTTAAGTGCTACTTTGTCTCTGCTGTCCATTACAGTAAACGTGCCCACCTTGTCTCTGCCAGCTAAGTGCTGCCTCTTGGCCATTGCTGTCGCAGGATCCCACAAATATAAAAATCAAGGAGCCATCTCAATGAAAGCATCTCCCACCATCATATCCAGCGACTAGAGAGTTTTTCTGATATTCTCTCTCAAATGTCTTTCTTTCTTCCCTCTCCCCCCCCCTCCCTCCCTCCCTCCCTCCC